>NC_056746.1:402064647-402074647 GCF_019279795.1 Protopterus annectens | reverse complement strand
TTACAATAGTGCTGTACTCTGGAAAATATTTATTAGTGAGATGATTTCAAGATGTAAAAGTGTTTGATTATGATTTCTGCACGTCTGAGCACTTAAGTCAAAAATATATTTTAACCTACTCTAACAATACTGCCCCTAAATGATGGGGGTTGCTGTAATGGTTAAGATGTTTACCTCACAGACACAAAGTACATGATTCTCATCTTTGGAAGGGAACTTGACTAGGCTTAAAATGGTCCACTAGGTCAGCTAGCCTAGCACTTGTCTATGAATCTGTGAAATGACCAATATCTAAAAATTTGTGTTGAGTATTTAAAAAACAATACTTTTGAAAGTGTTTATCTGTCCTGTGCAATGTGAGATAAACCAGGGAAAAGAAAAAAAAACTGTTAGGAGAGAAACTGGATTTTACTGAGTCGCTCTTTTGTTTTGGGATCAGTTCTAATGTTCCAAAACCATTGCTACTGTGAAGCTATATTTATATAACACTGGTTCTGGTAGGCTGAGCCCAAAATGTTGTGGAATGTGTTCAAAGGCAGTTGTCACCTCTTTTGACAAACTGATATAAGCAGCACCACAGTTTTGGAATGCTAAGCTTTAAACTTTAACTGTTTGTTGTTTATACTACTTTACATTTTAAGATGACTTGAATGTAGTATCAAAGATGTATGTGACATTTAAAGTCATATATTTTCTTATAATTCTTGTAAAGTATCAGCCCATTTACCAAAGTGTAGGGGTAGGGGCTGTCAATTTATGTTGGACTACAGAAAGATACTTTGAACAAAGGCCTGCAGTTTAGCAACTGTTCTGGATGAAGCTATATAATTCCTTAGTATACTATAAAACAAGTTCTGAGACACACACAAATGAGGGCCATTCAAGAAATAAAAGAAGCAGTCATGTTACATACAGTATATAAAATGAAAGTCACTGACACTAATTCCATTGTATGTCAATGGAATGGGAACACACCACTATTTCCCTATGTCTAGCATGACTCATATAAAGCAGACTTGAAATGGATTATGGGAAAGAGAAAGGCTTAAATAAAAATAAGATTACGTTGATATATTAAGCCCCACTGACAGCCATTTTGTAGAAAACATATTAAAATTTTATAAGAAGCAGTCATAATGATTTTTAGATGCTAAAATAACTCAGAAAACAGAGATACAGTGAAAACATAGATTTGTTTTAGTTCTAAGGTGGAGTTTTCCTTAAAGACTAAGCATCATGCTTCCAAGATGGCTGCCCACTGGTCATCAGTTTAATTTCAGCTCTCCCAATGTGAAAACAGAAACTTCGAAAAATAAGTGCCACTGCAACTGTTATTTGCATAAAATTAATTTACCAGCTAATAAGTACACTGCCTGTGTGCTAGCAAAGGGAATTGGAAAGAAGATGAACCAGACTCTGTGAAGAGAAAACCCTGGCTGGGAAGGATCCTGCAGCTGTTTGGCAAAAACCAGTTTACGCTTCAGTTTGGGTTCAAGAGGTGGCTTCCAGTAATTTAGAGGAAAAAAAATCTAATGTACTCAGAGGTTATTAAAATAAGTGAAGCATCGAAGTGATATATCATCTCAAATAACAAAACGCTGGAAATAGAAGAAGTTTTAACTAGCTATTTAGATGAACTGATAAAACTGCAAAAACTGAGGTTGAAATGAAGAAAAGGCTAAATGTAGTAGAGTTAGAAGACATAGCATGCAGGAAAAAAGTGAGATTTTCTGCTGTATTAGAGAAATGCATTAAAAATATTAAAGTAGATGTTTGTCCTTTTCAGTTTAAAACAGGTTTTACAGTAAAACAAGATAGGAAAGGCTGAACAGAAGTATGCTTAAGTTAGTATAATGCTTTGGTTTTGGGCTGCCAGGTGGGTTTGGGGTGTATAAGTGTATAATTGTAATGATTATATTATATTTAGAACAGCAATGACAGTTCCATTATTGTTACAAGGGTGGATGTCTAGATTAATGTCCTTGGCTTAAGCTATAAACATGATTGTTTGTCAACAAATAGGCTTGAAAAATAATTTAAAAATGATGAAAGCCATGAAAAATGCTAATCTACTTGCATCTGCAAAGATATTATCTTTTTTTATTACTAAATGTTCTCTGTGTGGGTCAAGAAGAATGCAGCTGAATGCAGTTAACTAGTATAATTCTGTACATGCTGTTCTGACAGGATTTTATAAAGATTCCTTTCAGTACATTTTGCTCTGAGTGAAATTTGCAAAGATTCCTTCATGAATCTTCAAGTTGTTAGCTGTTTTTCTTGTTGACTTTTACATGAGGACAAGCTTTCTGTAGCTGCAATTAATCTTGAAAGTTCTGAGTATTTTTTGCTGAAGGAAACACAAAATTTAAAGGTAGAATAACAAGCAGCTCAGTGAAAAATAAAGGCTGAAATTATGAGAAGTTAATAAGAGAGAGTAGCTTCCCCAGCACCCTTAATACTTTAATGCATTTAATAGAACTGCATAATTTAGTTTTATTTAAGGGTAGCCAGTCCACTTTTTTAGGGCTAATGATTAATATTTTCTGAAAGTTTACAAGCTGCATTTCACATCTGGGAGGGGAATAGAGATAAGAATTCAACAGTCAGCAATCAGTGTAAGAGGGAACAGGCTATAATATGCACATTATCATGGATAAAGTACTTCTGTGGGTGCAATTGTTGATTTGCGGTAATTGTTCCTATTTTGAGGGTTAAATTCATTTGTTAAAAATGTACATAGCTGTGTTTGTTCTAATTTAATAGGGGATGGGGTGTTTTAAAATGTATTTACTTTTTTTGTTTGAGGGTTTTCATTAAAACTAAAACTCTTAAGAAGTGTGGCATAGGTTCAAATGGAGATGAGAAGAAACAAGTGTGTAAAGGATCAGCCTACCAAACATTAGTGTGTGCATATATGCCAACATTTTGAATACACATTAAAAAAACAGTTTTATGTAATAAGTGGGAATAATAGCTTTTTATCATAATGGCTACTCTAGGTATAGTATCTTGGAATATAAATGGCCCTACAGGTATAATCAAAAAGGAAAATGTATTGAATTGTATTTAGAAATGCAGAGTTCAAATAGCAATGCTGCAGGAAACACATTCAAAAGGAAATTAGTATGTGAATTTGACAAAGAAAGAACTTCAGGATGGATATTCTAGAGAATATCAGAGACAAAGGAAAGGAGGAGTAATAAAACTGATTGCTAGAGTTGCTCCAATAGTGATAGAATAGGAAACAAAAGACAATAATGGTAGATTTGTGGTAGTTAGGGGCTATTAGCAAAGGAGGAGGATTACACTGGCATGTATTTTTATTCTACCAAAAACTGCAATGATGGAGCTTAAGAAGATGTTGGGAGAAATAATCAGCTTTCAGCAGGGAATATTATTTATAGGTGGGGACTGGAACTTCATTTACAACACTGTGGATTATCAGGGGAACATTATCAAGGGAAAATATAAGAAAAGATGGTAGACTACTGAAGACATTTATGAAAATAGCTGGTATGGAAGACGTCAATTCAATAGTAGGAACTTTGACAGAATTTACATTTTATTCCCCAATGTACAATAACTGAGCTAGACTGGGTAGAAGTGATGTTTCTCAGGAATATGTTCATTTAATTGAAAGGTTTGACACACGTCCAGTAACTGTTTTAGATCATACACAGATAAAACCTAAAATGAAAAGGCGTGGTGATAATGTAAAATATGAGACACTGGGCCTGTTAAAAATGGAGGAATTTAAGAAAATTACTTGAGAGTTATTATGGAAGATATAAATTTCTTCAGAGGGAATAGCATGTGAGTGGCATGAAATGAAATTGAAGTTTAAAAATGGTAGAAATAAAAGAGAAGGCAATATGGTTAAGACATAATAGAAATTATTTAGAGGGGCTGACAAAGATAATAGTATTGCAGAATAAGGAGAATGTCATAGAACAAGAAGAAGAGCAACTGCAGAGTGCTAATGAAAAAATAAGGGGGGTATTTGGATAATATGCATGAGTTTAGAAAGATTGCTGTTAAGCAACTGTATCTGATAACAACTCAGAGCCAAAACTTTTAGCACAGTGACTTAGACAACAGAAACTAGAAATTGTTGTCACCAGAGTCAGGGAGCCTATGACAAGAAAAATAACCAGAGATAATATGGAGGTATTAAACATATTTCAGACATTTTATGAAAATTTGTATAAAGCAGAGGAATGTGGAAATGAAGAAAGAGCACAAATGGAAATATTTGTAGGAGACTTAATTATACCAAGATTAGAGGAAAATGAGGCTCAATAACCCTTAGTTAAGATAAGAAGAGATGAAATAAAAATAGTGATATTTAATCGATCTACATGGAAGTCTCCAGTCTTTGGAAGTCAGGAGGGAAGAAAATTATAAAGATCTGAACGATTTTGTTTAATAGTATTTTAAAAAATGGGGAAGCACCAGACTCTTGGAAGAAAGCTATGGTGTCTGTATTACCCAAAGACGGGAAATACCTTTCAGACCCAGCCTCGTAGAGACCCATTTCAATTTTAAACCATGATTATAAAGTGTTTGTGTTTATACTGGCTAAAAGAATTGTATAGGGGTTCAAAATCAATAGCTATAGATCTGTGTAGTTTTCTGGAGGAGAGGCAAACATTTGACAATATTAATAGAACAATGATGTCCAGGGGAAGCAGAATATAAGAAAATACCACTGTTGTTGTTTGGTGTTGTTGCAGCGAAAGTATTTAATAAGTTGGAATTTTAAGAACAGGGCAATGGAAACATTTGTATTCCCCTGATACAATAATAAGGTTAATTAGGGGTATATGTTAAGAATCAGAAGCAAACATTAAAGTGGGAGGGTTCCTCTCCAGTAAGTTGTGCTTGAACACAGGAACTAGGCAGCAGTGTTCTAGCCACTGGCAAGAAAAATAAGAGACTCGGAAATCCAATAATATAATTTGAATGGTAATCAAGAACAGTTGGCTTTACATGTAAATGATTTTATTTTAAACTTGATTAATCCAGGAAACAACATTGCAGTGTTGTGGAACATTCTGAGACAATTTCAAGTCTTTTCAGGATATAAAATTAATTCAGATAAAACAATTATGTACCCAGACATACTGTAACTTGGTTCAGCAATACCCATACTTATAGGGGCATGATAAGATGAAGTATTTGGGTGTATGGTTTAAAATGTCTTCTGTTATGATAGCCAAGGATATGTGAGAAGAGACAAAACAAAGGATAATACACAAACTGAGAAACTGGAAGCTCATGCTTATGGATATGGTTAGTAAGATACAAGCTGTGAAATTGTTTTAGTCCCATTAGTTTTCTATACAAGTCAGGCATATTTTTATCAAACAGAGGAAACATTGTGAAAAATAATTAATAAAGAGTCAAATGAATTTCTCTGGGAGGGAACAAGGGTAAGAGTTAACTGGGATAAGGGGATTCTCCCAATGGAACAAGGTGGTTTAGGATTACCTGATTTGAAGGGTTATTTTAGAACTACACAGATAAGGATTTGAATGCATAAAACAAGCAAAAAGTTATAATTCAAAGCAGAAAAGATGATGATGAAACAGGGAGGAGTTCAAGAAATAAGGGAGAATGGGATTTTGGATGCAAATCCGTAAGTAGATTAATAACCACCATACAGAATATTTATATTCATAAATGAATGTTTTAGCATGTAGTTTTCTCTGTGTAGTTAATGCCTGAACTGTATAGAAAAAGGTAAAATAATATACACTGATATTGAATGAAGGAGTTATACCAGGCACAGTCTTGCATAGATGATTTGTAGTGTGCATAGTACCCTAGCAGCCTGCAGAGTTTCAGCTTCCTACCTTTACCTCTCTTTGAGAAAAATGAGTGTTTTGGAATGTAGTTTTCTCTGTGTTGAAAATACATAGAGAAAACTAAAAGCAGTATACACTGATACTGAAAGAAGGAATTATGCCAAGCACAGTCTTGCATAACCATTTTGTAGTGTGCATAGTATCCTATCAGCCTGCAGAGTTTCAGCCTCCTAGATTTACTGATCTTTGAGAAAATGAATGTTTTGACATGTTGTTTTCTCTAAGCTGGAAATGCATAGAAAGTATTCTAAGAACTAAGCCAACACGTGAATGAAGAAAAGAAATCTTGCAAATACGGATGACTACTAGTCAGGGTACAGAAAATAGGAAAGAGGGGGCTGCAATGTACTGAAGCAAACTATCAAATGAACCAATGTAATTGTGTTAAATAGCTAGAGATGGAATGGTAATAGAGTGGGATGAGGCCAAGAAAAAGATTGGACTGCAGTACAGAGACTGCCATATCAACCTATAGGCAAAGAGAAAGGGATAACAGAGTCCTAAGTGAAAGACCGGCTCTGGTAGAGGTTTTAGTCAAATCTAAAACAGAAGCTGCTATTAAAAGCGGACAGCTAGAAGGGCATAAACATATTGTGTGATAACTATAAGAATCAATCAGAGGAAATCAGAAAGGATTGGGAAGAGAGGCTGAAAAAGCAATTTAGAAGGGAACAATGGGAGGACATCTCTATGGTCCCCAAGTATGCAAAAAATTCCAGGAAGTTTAGAATTTTTCTTTGGAAGTGTTTGCATAGTTATTTTTATACCCTACGTAGAGTCAATAATTTTTTCCTCAGGTAGATAGTAATTGTTTTAGATCTGATTGGAAGTGTAATGAATTGGCAGATTTAAAATAATTCCCTACAGAGCACTCTTTCAGAAATAATGGGGAGGCAAATGGCTGTAACTAAGGAAATGATTCCTTTGATCTGGGGCATATGATCTGAATTACTTTGACATAGTAAGGACTTAACGTTTAATTCTGTTGGATGCCAATAAAGCAGTTACTCAAACATGGAAATCAGAATATAAACCAAATGTGTTTGAAGTACTGAATATTGTAAAAGAGATAAAATAACTGGAAAAGGGATCTTTAGAAAATCCATCTTTAGCAAACTGAATAGTCAAATTACATAGAAATAAATTAAATTTGTGGGCACAATTTATTTATTTATTTTACATTTGTTGACCGGTTTAGTCTGACTGAGCTTAGCAGCCCATTTTCAGCAGAGACCTGGGGAGAAAAGCTCCTCAGTAAGATACAATTCTATTACAATGGTATTAGACTAAATGAGAAATATATGATATATACAATGTAATCAATAGTTATACAGTTGTCGTTTCAATCCTAATGCAGTGCTTAGAGTGTAGTGTTTAGTCTAAAAATTGATCAATAAGAATGTTTATGTACAATAAGTTGTAGACAGAGTTTGGCTAGTATGTTAGAGTATAGGAGAGAGAAGTTAGGGCAGAGTAGATGAGGATGAGAGAAGGAGTGAAAAGGAAGGTAGTGATTACAGGAGTTGAGAAAAGTGGGTGAGAGATTGGAATAAGATAGTGAGTTGATCTGGGAGTATCTTAATACTTGGTTTGTAGGAGGGTTTACAGTGGAAGAGTGTAAGGGGGGAAGAGGTCATTGGTGTGAGGGTGAAACAATTTATGGAGGATGTGTACAGTGGCAGGACCAGATTATTTTTAGGTATTCTCTGGTGGCTGTTTTGAATTATTAGGGTGTGTTAGGGATCTAATTTCTAAGGGAAGTGTGTTCCATGATATGGCAGAGTTATAGCTGTAGAGATTGCAGCCAAATTTGGTCTTAGGTTTTGTATTTGAAGCATGTCTTATCCAGAGCTATGGAGAGGCCTAGTTGGGGAATATCTAGAGATGACGGGAGAAAGGTTGGGGAAGAAGGATTGCTGGTATAAGACGGAGTGGATTATCTGTAGTTGAGAGAGAGTGAGCTGATGAGGTAGTTCAAGCCAGTCAAGTTGTCTTAGGGAAAGGCAGTGGTGAGAGTTATAATTGAGGCTTGCAGCAAATCTTGCCACCTTATTGTAGGCAGAATCAAGTTTGCTTAGAAGAGAGGAGTTTAGATTGGTAAAAATATGACAACAATACAATAGACTAGGAAGGAGGTATGCATGTGCGAGAGCTATTTATACTTTGCTAGTTAAGTACTTTTTGTTCCGGTAAAAGAGCCCTAATTTTTGATGTGTCCTTTTTATGGAATTAGACACATGTAAGTCAAACTTCAGTTGGTCATCGATTGTGACACCAAGCAATTTTGTGCTTGTTTCTACTGTGATAGATGTGTTGTTGCTAGACTGTATAGTGAAAGCTGTTTTGAGTTTGGAGATATTTTTGGGGAGAAAGAGTAAAAGTTTTGTTTTTTGGGGGTTAAGAATTAGCTTTTTATCACAGAGCCAGGCTTCAATGGAGCTGAAGGAAGATTGGGTGAGAGAGTGAAGGTCAGAGGGAGTATCTGCGATGGTGATGACCTTGAAGTCATAGGCATATTGTATAAGGGATGATTGGGGGCATGAGGTATGTAGCAAATTAGTAAAAATATTAAAGAGCAGTGGGCCAAGGATAGATCCTTGGAGGACTCACATTTTAACAGGGAGGGATGTAGAAAGAGCAGAGAGACATTTGACTGATTGTAGGTGATCAGAGAGGTAGCTAGAGAACCAGGAGAGAGTAGAAGGGGAGAAATGCAGATTAGATAGTTTGGTCAGTAGAGTAGGGTGGGACACTGTGTCAAAGGCCTTGGAGAGGTCTAAAACAGGCAGGAGACTAGTCTGTTGTTATCATGAGCAAGGGCTATGATGTTAGTGAAAGATATTAGTGCAGTAGAGGTGCTGTGTTTGGGGCAAAATCCATGTTGTGTCAGTGTTAGTAGGTTTTTCTGAGAAGGCATTGTATAACTTGTTTATGGACACATTTTTCCAATATTTTTAAGTGTAGATAGTATAGCAATTGGCCTAAAATTGTTGATGTCAGTGGAGTTTCCTCCTTTGTGTATTGGTAGGGTATATATATATATATATATATATATATAGTTTACTATCAAATGTTCAAATGACACAAAACAAAATTGCATATAATCGTATTCACGAATCCACTTCCCGCATACTAATGAGGTCAGAATGTCAAAGTGCATGTAGCGAAAAGATCACATTTGCACTTCTGACATTCTTTTGGCAGTTTATTACTGCAAATCATGACACGTAACCACCCTGCACCTCCCACACCCCCTGCAAATTATATATTCCAACTCTGAGATTACACTACAGTGAGGAAAAGGTAATTTCCCAATCCCCACTGTACCACGATCTCTAATCAAATTGTCGACTACATATGTGCAAATGCACAGTGGCATTCGCTGTGCTGCACACTCTCAGAAGTGAAGGTCGGCAACATGGAAGGCAGCCTAATGACTTTCGACATTCCTGTGTTAGCCGAATCTTCATTAAATCTGTATAGATGTGTGTGTCTGTGTATATATCTATATATCTATATATATATATATATATATATATATATATATAGAGAGAGAGAGAGAGATACACATGCACACACACACACACACACACACACACACACACACACACACACACACACACACACACACTCACACATATGTGTGTGTGTGTGTGTGTGTGTGTGTGTGTGTGTGTGTTTTTAATGTGCGGAAGGATGGTCATAGGCAAGACACAGTCATGGGAATTGAATGGCTGGGACAGAAAGGAGGAATGGGTTTCATGCATTTTGCCACCTGGTTAGTATACCAGTAGGAAGAACAATATATATATATATTTTTTTTTTTTCTCTTCAATGGAAAAGCTGGGGGTGGGGGTGGGCATTGATGTCAGTGTAATAGATCAAGTTATTAGAGTAAAATCTTATTATTTTTTATTATTTTTTTTAAGGTCTTCACTTGACGAGCTGCGGGGGTGGGGTGCTGGATTGAGGTACTGGTACAGGGTATTGTTGGTACCAGCTCCACTTCTATTACACACTATAAATTGCCTTTAAGGCATGTCCCCCTACCTCACATTTTTTATAATGCAATATGCTGTTCTAACATTTTACATGCATTTAAGGCACAATATGTAGAATTTTCCTGGTGTCTA
>NC_056746.1:402004647-402054647 GCF_019279795.1 Protopterus annectens | reverse complement strand
ATATCACTAGATGAGGCAGTATTTTAACATAAGAGACAGAAAAGGGAGTACTCCGATAGATAGTTCATAAGATCATAGGAGGTTACTAGACTAATGGCTCTGGGGCCCTTACAAGCCTAGCCAAGAGTTTATCCCCAGAAAGAAACCTCAGTCAGCACCTATCTCCCCTGTCAGTAAAGGACACAGGTGGAACCCCTGGGACATATTTTTGTTTTCCCATCCACTGATCAATGTTGCGCTTGAAGAGGGTCAACAAGGTGCTCTGTTTGACGTGTATGGGGAAATCTATTCCAGAGATGGGGCAGCCTCTGCGAGACAAACTTGTCTCTCCAGCAGGTTTTGTTGATGTCGCATATTAGATTCAGACCTTTTGAGTGGGTAGTGCATGAGAAGTAAGATTTACGGATATGGAGCATCTCTAGTAGTCTGAGATTGCTTTGTTGATGAGACACAGCTCACCCCTGAGCAATCTGTATGATACCGAGTAGAGTGATAGTGATTAGAGCCTGTCTGCATAGGACAGGTGTTGGAGGCCATGAATTCTCTTTGTGAGGTATTTCAGTGGCCTTTTCAGTTGGTGCAGGTGTTTGGCGAGGTACATCCCAAACAGGGCGTTATACTCAATTATTGGTCTAATGAGGGAGGAGTATAGAGAGGTAATAACCTCCTTTTTTCTGGATGCAATCCCTTTACTTATGAAATGAACCAAGTAAAAGGCTTTTCTAACCACTATCACTACATGATGGTTGAATGTGAGGTTGTTATCAATCTGAGTGCCCAGGTCTCTCACCACAGGTTGTGTGCTTAGGGGGTTGCCATTGATGTGGTGATCAGTAGTGGTCCTATTTTTGCCGAATGATATGATGATACATTTGTTTGCATTTAGCTTGAGGCCATGACTTTGGTACCAGTCATTAGTTGCTGTGAGACCCTCTTGCAGTATGTTAACATCATTTGGGGAGTCAATGACAGCACCCAAATTACAGTCGTCCACAAACCTGGTCAGCCACAGGCCTTTTGTCTTTGCCCGGACCTCTGAGAAATAGATGCCAAACAGTAGGGGTCCCAGGACAGATCCCTGGGGAACTCCACTAGTGACAGCCCAAAAACACACCAACAGTCAGGTTCCACCAATGTTCTTTATTCCATCAACGATCTGGTACCTCGGCTATTCGCCTTCAAAGGATCACATTACAGGTTTCAAAATGAACTCCTTTTATACTATTTAACTAATTGATTAATTCATAAATTAATTCAATTGTACTTCAAAATTTAAAGTGACCTTTGTATATAAAAATAGAAATATGACATTTACTTATTTTAGTCTGTTTAACTTATTTTAAACCATTTATGCTTATAAACCATTTATACTTTTATAATATAACCTTTCAGCACATACAAAATTCATTAAATATATAAATATATATATGTAGAAAAATTACTACTTCAAAAAGTAAATATACATATAACAAACTTAATTGTTTATTTATGTACAAATGTTTTTAAAAAAAGATAAAACCATATTAATGATTGTAAAATAATTCACTATCCAAATGGTATATTTATATATCATCCACTAAGTTTTAGCAAAAGATTATTGATAAAAAGTATATATGTGCAAAATTATGTACCTATGTGCTTTATTATAAGCCCAGCTCCTGATTTAAACCAAATGGTTTCAATGTTTTATATTTGAGTATCATCCTTGTTTCTAATTCTAGTAGTTTACCCACTATATCATCTCCTTTGCAGACAAAAGGTTTTCCCAATATGCAATATCTCAAACTATCACTACAGCCATCATGAATGTCCATGAAATGCTTGGCAACCGGACTAATAGAATTTAGATTTCTTATGTCCTTTAGATGTTCTAAAATTCAAATTTTTATCATTCTTTTAGTTTGTCCTATATACCAAATGTCCTTACATGAGCAACCTAATATATATACTACACTGGTAGACTTACAGTTAAAAAAATGTTTAGGAATATGAGATATATTATTAATAACTTCAAAATTGCTCACCCTATTGCATATGCTGCATGAACCACATGCAAAAGTACCCACCCTGATTGGTGTAGATTCAATATGCTGTAAGAGATTGTTATTTAGAATTTCTCTCAAATTCTTTCCCCTTTTGAATGAAAAATTAACATAATTAGGGAATAGCTCACCAATACTATCATCTTCACAGATTATATACCAAAATTTTCTAACTGCTGAGACTAATATATCAGAAAAGGGAGACAATTTTGTTATAAAGAATACTTTTTCAGCATTATTCCTTACACCAATTTCCCTTTTATTGAAATAAGTTGTGGTATTATCCCTACTACTTATTAATCTTATATTATTTATCACACTATCCCTACATTTCAATAATTGATTGTATTCATATCCTCTTTCCAATAGTCTCATAAATACTGTGTGTAATTCTTCATCTATATCTTCCTTAACACTGGTATGAGCCCAAATTCTTTTAAATTCCCCATATGGTACGGCATTTATAAGATGCAAAGGGTGCATGCTTGTGGCATGTAGGAACATATTAACTGAAGTCTCCTTCCTAAATGGCCTAAATTCAATTTTACTATCCTTCTCAAATAAGGTTAAATCTAAAAAATTAATCTCATTTCTATTAATCTCATACGAGAATTGTAAATTATGTTCATTATTGTTAAGAACTTCAAAAAAATCCAAAAATTCAAATATGTCCCCCCTACAGATGAAAATAAGATCATCTATGAAACGCTTGTATAGAACTACTTTGTTCCTAAAGAAATTTGTCGAATAAATGAATTTTTTCTCAAAGTAGTCCATATAGATGATAGCATATGATGGTGCATATGCTGCACCCATTGCAGTGCCCTTAACCTGCAAATAATATGCATTACCAAACAGAAAGTAACTGTGGGTTAAACAAAACTCCAACAAAGTAATGATGAAATTCGTTCTCGGTCCCTCACCCATCATATCTTGTATAGATTCCAAGCCCCACTTGGTACTAATATTGGTGTATAAGGACTTAACATCGACAGTGACCCAATAATAGTCATGACCCCAATTAAGATTCAAAATATTATTAATTAAATCCTGTGTATTCCTAATGTGAGCTGTTACCTTATGTAAATACATCTTTAACTGAGAATCCAAAAATAAATTAACACTTTCCAAAAAAGAACCAATTCCCGAAATTATAGGTCTACCTGGAGGTTCTTCCAGATTCTTGTGAATTTTAGGTAATGCATACATAATAGGTGTTCTAGGTTTTTGGATATATAACTTTAACATCGTGTGCGTAAAAAAACCCAAACGCTCACCTTTTTCCAGTAAGAATAACAGCTCATCATTAAATGACAAAATAGGGTCACTGTCCAATTTCTTATACTCTTCAGAGTTCAATAACAATCTATTCACCATATTGCAATACTTATTTCTGTCCATTATAACCCAATTTCCACCTTTATCAGCAGGCTTAAAATATACTCATTTTTAAGTTTTTTCAAAGCTTTTAAAGCCTGCCATTCATCACTACTTAAATTGAAACATTTTTTCTTTTTGCAAAATTCATTGAACAAAAGTTCAATTTCTCTCAAAAGAATTTTTTGAAATGTAGAAACAGCAGGTACAGAAATATAAGGCATGAAAGTATTAACTTTTTTTAGTTCTGGTAACATTAGTCTACCATAGCCAGTTAAAAAATCATCATTTTCAACATTTTCAGCATTAGGTAAATCATTATTAACATCAAATATATCCGGTTCAAGCTCATAATTATAAATGGACAAATTAAGTAAATCTTCATCTATTTCAGAATCACTGGTTTCCTCATTAATAGTTCGATTACAGATATTAGATTTTTCCATTTTGAAAAAATCAACTCTAAGTAAAAGCTTTCTAATAAAGCATTTAACTTCAAAATAGATATCAGCTAGCTTAATGGAAAAATGTAGGCACAAACTTACTTCCCTTATATAAAACACTTAACATTTCAGAGTTTAGTGTTAATTTAGACAAATTTACACAATATAAAGGAAGTTCATTGAAAGCCACTGTAAACAAACCTTCATTTAAGTTTGTTTCTCCCTTTTCTTCCATTCCTTCCGTTTCTTCCCCTATTCGGGTCGTTGTTTTGAAAATTCATATTCTCGCTGTTACAGTTATCAGACCCTCTGGTAACCTCCCGATTAGAGGTTCTGTTAGCCGTAATTGCTTCAGCAAAGGAAATATTTTTGGCAGTACTACCCTCCACAGAAGAAGCCGATGATGCTGATAGTCCTCTCCGTTTAGAGCTACTACTCCAAGCTCTGCCCCTTGACCTGTTACGTGTCTTACGCATGGGTTCTCGTTGCCAGTTAAACAGAACACCAGTTTCGTAGTCTTTGAGATCACGAACTAGTTTGTTTCGCTTACGTTGCACAATATCTGTTTCCAATTTGTTTATTTTTTCATTAATGGTTAACATTTGGGTACCGTAATTCAGTTCAGCTGCCAAACTCTCCTGTAAAACCATTATTTCGTGTTTGATTTTCTCATGATTACGTTGGTTGCGCTTAACCAAAATGTTAAGCCAACCAATAGTGCAGGATAGCGACACCTGTTTCCATTCATCAAACAGATCTGTTTCTTCATCAGTAAACGGGGCTGCTGGCAACTTTTCTATCCGCAGACCCCGTGGAGTAATATTAAGACTGATGTATTTCTCAAGCAAACGGGTGTCAAAGTACAAGGCTATTTCTTTAGACATTAGCTTAGTCAGTTCTATAAAACACTCATCAGCAGCGTCATTACCTCCGATGTTCCATGGATCCAGGTGGGAATACCTCTTGTCACGTTCAGTAAGAAAATTTGAAAACAAAAATGAATCAGCTGGGCTACTCTGTTCAGAGCTCGTACTTCGAAGCGACATGGTATAAAATAAGTAAATGTCCAGATAGTAGAACAAATAGGAATAAGACTGATAAATCCAATAACAAAACAAACGATAGCAAGCAATTCTGCCCAAAAACACACCAACAGTCAGGTTCCACCAATGTTCTTTATTCCATCAACGATCTGGTACAGGTTTCAAAATGAACTCCTTTTATACTATTTAACTAATTGATTAATTCATAAATTAATTCAATTGTACTTCAAAATTTAAAGTGACCTTTGTATATAAAAATAGAAATATGACATTTACTTATTTTAGTCTGTTTAACTTATTTTAAACCATTTATACTTTTATAATATAACCTTTCAGCACATACAAAATTCATTAAATATATAAATATATATATATGTAGAAAAATTACTACTTCAAAAAGTAAATATACATATAACAAACTTAATTGTTTATAACAAACTCAATTGTCCACTAGTGACAGGTCTGCTACTGGAGGTGGAGGTGCCTGTTTTGACTTTGAGGGTCCTGTCAGTGAGCCAGATGGCCACCCACCTGATGAAATAGGGATTTACACCAAGTTGTGTTAGCTTTTCTAAGTAGGGGATTGTGTCAAACACCTTGGACAAGTCAAGTTAAGCAGTTTGTACTGACTTTCCCTCATCCAGGGCTTTGGTGACAGTCTCAAAGAAGTCAACCAGGTTCAGCAGACAATATCTGCCCTTCACAATTCCGAACTGGGTGGGATCAAGTGCTTGGAGATTGCCTATATCCTTGTTTATGAAATCCACAATAATACACTCCATGGCTTTACAGATCAGACTTGTCAAACTAATGGGGTGATAGTTTCCAGGGTCAGTAGTGGCACCACCTTTATGCAAGGGTATGACAATGGCAGTTCTCCACTCTGCTGGAATGAAGCCTGTACTTAGGCTATGGCTGAATAGGCTGCTCAATGGCAAAGCCATTTCTTCCTGGAGATGGTGCAGAATACATTCTGGGATCAGGTTCCATGGAAGCTGTGTTCTTTGCTTTGGATAGGGCCTGTCACACTTGATCTATGGAGATGAGAGGTGTGGGACAAGTATCAGGGAAGTTGAAAGGGCCTTTGGGGGGACAGGAGGGTGAAGTTTGCACTGAACCTATCTGCTAGCAGGTTGGCTAAGTCAACAGGATCAGTGGAAGAGATACTGTTAAGTACTAATTGGGAATAAACCTGGGCTTTGCCGTGGAGGTTCCTGATATAAGTGAAGAAGACTTTATGGTTTCCCTTTGTTTTAGAGGCAAGTTTTCATTCATAATTGGCCTTGGAGGCTTTCACTAGTGACCTAATTTGCTTGTTGAGACTAAGGATGGAGTTTTTCCAATTTGGAATTTGTTCCTTTTTACCCTTGGACAACACTTTCTTCCTTTTGTTGTAAAGCCTGTTGATAGAGGATGTCCACCAAACAGGTTTGTGTTTCCTTGAGGAGCAGGTTTTAGTTCTGTTGGATATGGCTGAGTCCATGCAGTTGTACAGGTGCTTGTATACTGCACTGGCGTACCGTTCAGCATAGTTGTCTGTATCCTCTGAAGGGGGCAGTGGTGTGAAGCTACAGATACCCTCCCTTAGGAGGTTGTAGTCAGCTTTTGAGAAGTTGTTTAGCTTGATTAAGGCTTGTGGGGGGGGGGGGTTGGGTGGGATAGAATATTTGAATGAGACAGTCCGATGATCTGATCTCAGTAGGGAAGAACATATTATGGGAGTAGTGCAGTGGTTGCCCATGTTGGTGAGAACCAAGTCCAGAATGTAATCTCCCCTTGTGGGGGATGAGATGAGCTGGACTAGTGCATTAGAACTGATGAAGTTGTGGAATCGTTGAGAAACTGCATTAGGGCAAGAAGAGTTCACCCAGTCTATGGTGAAGTAGTTGAAGTCACCAAGGATCAGATGTTTGAAATATGCAGAAAGATAATTATTTTTATTCATTGTACTGCACTTTTAAACTGTGTATTACTGAACTGCCACCTACTTTTAACTATTTTGCTGTTTCACAGTCAACTGTTTGCTGTTTGAGACTGTTTTACTTGCACTGTTCATTTTCTAGTACTTGTGTATCTTATAGCATATGCTAGATTCAGATTAGCTGAATCTAGACCATTTGGCATTATATGAGCACTAAAACCAACTGTGCACCCTTGTGGCAGAAGAGAGTAGCCAAGGATCTGAGTTGGAGACTGTTGGAATAAGGCTCAGTATCGAGCATTTCCATTGGCCAGCTTGTTTGAAAATTGCTTAACTTGTTTTAAAATACAAAATAAAAAACCCAACCCACCTCATCCTATTATCCTATCCCTGCTGCCTGACCTCACACAGCCCCGCCCTTTTCCCATTACACTACATCTAATCAGATTACTGCTGCATCTTACATCTCTAACTTATACCATGGCTATAATCTACCTCCTAAACCCTTTACTTTACTTCCTCATTTCACTCACCTCCTACCAATCACAACTCCACCACTTCCAACCTCCAACGGCTATTACATTCTCCATTCAGCTAAAAGAATCATCGTACACATGCTCTATCTCACCATCTCTAGTCAACATCTCCCCTACCCAGCTTCACAAACACAAGCTCTTAGTACACACTCCCTTACCACCTAAGCTAAATACTTTTGTCACAACCATTACCAGTACCACTCCAAACCACCCCCACTACCAAACACACTTCTAACTGATGGGGATATCCACCCCAGTCCAGGTCCTGCTTCTCCTACAATTTCCTCCACCATCCCAGCAGCCACCAATCTCAACAGTCCCCCCAATCTAAAACATCTTAATATATATTCAATTAACATACAGATCCTCCTGAATAAAACCACAGAACTACACTCCTGGATTACCCTCCATTTCCCACACATCCTAACCCTATCTGAAACATGGCTAAAGCCCCACATCTCAAACTCTGAAATCCTTTCCCCCCATTACAATATCTACCGGCAAGACAGATTGGTGAGAAAAGGTGGTGGTTTCGCCATTATGTACTCCGAACACCTCAGTCTATCCCCCCTTACCCATAACCCATGCAAATTTCCAGCCCACCGAACTACTTATCCTAAACTGTCACCTTAACTCACAAAAGAAATTTGCCTTAGCTTCTATCTATATCCCACCAGGAAATAGCATTCCCATCCTCGAATCCATACTGTCATGGCTATCACTTAATATCAGCCATGAAACCATTCTGCTAGGAGACGTTAACATCGACTGGTTAAAACTATCTGCAACCAGCCCATCTTTCACCATCAAACTACATGGCTTTCATCAGCTACTTACTACATGTACTAGATTCAATAAAAATAATAATAGTAGCTCCACTCTTGACTGGGTCCTAACAACTGACCCTAACCTGTATCAAAACCCTGCTACCCTACCAGACTCCCTTAGCAACCACCTTCTGATCCAAGTTCTTAGGCATGCTGTTCAGATACCTAAATACCATCTCTTTAAAGATTGTCGCAATCTCTCCACTTTTAACAGTGAGGCCTTTAATCATATGCTAAACTCTATAGACTGCTCAATTCTGAAATATATCCCTCTAAATGATGCTGTCCTTCATTTCAGTCACGCTTTTTTCTCCATCCTTGACTCCCTAGCACCTCTCAGACAAGTAATAATCAAAACAAACCAAACCCCCTGGCTCTCAAAAGATACACTCACTCTTATGAAAAAAAAAAAAAGAGAGAGACAGTACCTGGAAACAATGGAATAAAACTAAATCACCTTCTCTTCTCCAAACCTATAAACAACTATGTAATTTGGCTAAAAACACATCAATACAGATAAGAAAAAATTCTATTCCAATGCCAAACTCACCATAAGTCTAACCCAAAAATTTTCTGGCACTCTATTAATAAGATTCTACACCCAGGCAACCCATCTAACCCCAACCCCTACACCAACAACCCCCCCCCCTTGAAACTGTCACTCATCTAAATTCATACTTCATTGAATCTATTCACAAACTCATATTAATAAACACATACCCCCCACTCCACATTTCACCAATACTCCCATTTTCACACTCAACCCCATCCTGATATTTTACATCAAATCTCTCCTACTTAAACTGAAGCCATGTTCCCCCTCTTCTGACAACCTTGCCCCCCTCATTCTTAAACTAGCCACTCAATAGCCTACCCCATCTCTATTCTGATTTATAGAGCTGTTCAAGAATCCACCATCCCAGATATATGGAAATCATTCTTTATCACTCCATTATACAAGGGAGGCAACAACAGTGAACCATCTAATTACAAACCTATTGCTATCCTCTCTCTGCTATCTAAACTCCTTGAAAAATCCATTCACAGACAGCTAATTAAGTACGTTCTAGATAATAACCTCTTAACCCCTATGCAACATGGCTACAGACCCCATCATAGTACATCTACTGTACTACTGCCTTTACTCAAACTGTTGCTAAAGCCATGACAAAAAATTGACTGGTTTCTTGCCTTTTTCTTGACCTTTCTAAAGCATTTGATACCATATCACACTCCAAATTTCTCGATAAACTATCACAACTCATCTCCCTTTACTATTAAATAGTTCACTAGCTATAACTATCTCACTAACAGACAACAATCAGTAAGATGGCAGACTACCTGCTCCCCTTACTTACCAGTCCAAACTGGGGTCCCTCAAGGCTTGATTCTTGGCCCTTTTCTCTTTAATATTTTCACAAACCAAGTGCATACTTGCTGTACAGCATCCTCCCTGATACAATATGCAGATGACTTTACCCTTATTATCTGTTCTGACAGTTTCTCTAACCTCCTCCCTACTACTCAACATAGCTTCCTGTCTGTATAAAAATGGCTAACCCACAACCAATTAATTGTAAATCCCAAAAATTTAAAGCTACTACTTTTTTTTTCAAAAAACCCTGTCTAACCTCAAATCAACCTTCACCATTTCTTCTCTCGACAATATCATCATACAACCTGACCCACATACTAAACTGTTTGGTGTTATTATTGATGACCAATTAAAATTTGATACCCATATTCAGCACTGTATTAAAAAGACCAATCAAAAACTCAGCCTACTCTACAGACATAAAAAATACCTAGCCCCTGACTCTAGGTAGAACTAGCTCAGGCTGTCCTCCTTCTGTGTCTACTTTATGCCTCCCCCATCTTTTCACATCTACAGTCTACCCCTTTTGGCTAAACTCTGTCAATTGCAACTATATCATAACACCGACAGTTTAGGTTGTGGAATGCTAAATCATCGACACCTAAGCTTCGAACGCTTAAAATAACGAATGGTCACATCATTAAATTATTTTCTCGGGAAAGAATTCGGGTGGCTGTTCATAAACAAAATAAGCACACCCAAACATAACTAAATATACCAACTCCGAGATTGCTCTACATTGGGGAAAGGGCAAATCCCTGATAACGGCCATGCAAATTTTTTCCCTAGTAAAGAATTCAGTGATGTGGCCATTCGCTATGGTAAAGGTTCGACGCTTAGATGTAGATGATTAAGCATTCAACAGCCTAAGCTGTCGACAATTCAGTAGGAACCCTGTCAATCATACTATAGTGCTGCAAGATTTGCTAGTAATCAGCCCTACAAATCTCATCACTGCCATGCATTAATACAACTCCAGTGGCTTGACTTCCCCCAGCACCTCCTTCACTGCCAGATGCAAAAGACTTATACTCTACTCTTAAAACCCTTTTCCTGTCCTGCTCTGTCCTCACTAATATCACACTACACCCCTGCCAAAACTGTCCGCAGCTCTGACCAGCTCCTTCTGGACACCTATAAACCAAACAAAAACATTGTTAAACTTTATAAATATAGTATTTCCTATGCATAGAACAAACTCCCCTTAACATCAGTTCGCCGTTCGCTATGGTAAAGGTTCGACGCTTAGATGTAGATGATTAAGCATTCGACAGCCTAAGCTGTCGACAATTCAGTAGGAACCCTGTCAATCATACTATAGTGCTGCAAGATTTGCTAGTAATCAGCCCTACAAATCTCATCACTGCCATGCATTAATACAACTCCAGTGGCTTGACTTCCCCCAGCACCTCCTTCACTGCCAGATGCAAAAGACTTATACTCTACTCTTAAAACCCTTTTCCTGTCCTGCTCTGTCCTCACTAATATCACACTATACCCCTGCCAAAACTGTCCACAGCTCTGACCAGCTCCTTCTGGACACCTATAAACCAAACAAAAACATTGGTAAACTTTATAAATATAGTATTTCCTATGCATAGAACAAACTCCCCTTAACATCAGAATAATTTCTAACATAAATCTCTTTAAATACAAACTTAAAACTTTTCTCCTAAATGTCAACACCTGTCACTGCAATGATCCCACTTAAATCACACATTACCACCTCTCACACATTGAACACCCACCTATTGCAAGTGTCTTATCTCATTGGCATCTATTTCTCTTTTTGATGAAAAAAATTCCAACTTTTGTACTGCATGTTATGCGCATTATTGTAATGTTTATGTAAACTTTATTCTCAGACCTTTTCTGAATTTCTAATGTTCTTATGTAAAGCACATTATTGTATTGATTGCATACAGCTTCATTGTTAGATATTTTGTTTATGTAACTTTGTAATAACTGTCTGGAGCTTTTATCCTCAGGTCTCCACTGAAACTGAGCCACTGGCTCAGTAGGACTAACCCAGTTAACAAATGACAAATAAAATTAAATAAAATAAATAAAAAAGGGTTCTCACAGTTGCTACATACGCCCTGCATTTGCGTGGGTTTGTGCCCATTTTAACATAGCTCCACAGAGTTTGGTGACCAGCCACTGCTCTACTATCTTCATCTGAGTAAGCCAAGGCATCTGTTTGCACTGTACAACACAGTGCTGTGGAGGTAACCATTGGCAGTTATAGACGAAAAAGCTAAAGTAGATTTATTTTTCCTTATAAGCTGCCCATGCTCCAACGAAGGAGTCCCTTAAATTGCGTTTAGCTGCTCGGAGAGCACCTCAGATGGGCTTTCTACATTTGCCACTTTAACTGAAATCTACTAATCCCTAATGGTATTGTAGCCCTTGAGACCCCAATAGTATAGACCCATCATTAAGCCCCCAATTAAACCACATACTTCCTCATTAAACTAAGTAGATTTACACCTAGTATTATGGATGGTCAGTTCTCCTCCATTTCCTCTGCCAGTCTGATTGACATGGGTATCCGAGGCAGTGTAGCAGTTGCCCCATGTACACTGACAACCCACTGTTTGAAATCGTTTCTCTCTGATTCACAGAACAGAGACACCGAACAGGTTATCAGCCCACATACTACACCTCCTGCACAAACCACATTGTCAACATATAAACTATCATACGCAGAGGTACTCACCAGAAATTTACCTAAACACCACAGATTTCAGAAACACAAACATGCTACACCTAATACAGTACCTACAGCACTCAATTCACATAAAATCACAAGCACAAATGTCTCTCCAAACAAGCCCCTAAGGCAAAGCACATCTAAGCCAAAATGTTTGGTCATAGATGACTTTGTAGTGAAACAAACAGATGTCCCACTCACCAGGCTGGACAAGGAGAAGGTCACAGTCAGCTGTCTGTCAGATGCCAGGATCCACTAGATCACACAGGCACTCAAGTCTTTCAACAACAAGTACTGTTATGATTCATAGTTCATGTTGGTGTGAATGACTTGAGATGTTCCTCACTGGACTATATGAAGAGAGACAAGATGACTCTCTAAATATGTGTCTCAGGCAGGTGTGTCTCTAGCCTTGAGCAGCATACTATTTTCACCTAAGATGATACCACAATATAAACAAAAAATGATTGACTTCAACAATCGGTTTAGTGTCTGGTGTTATTCTAAGGGATCCAGTGTCTGTCAGCCTGGGATGACATGGTAGATAGTCCACGCTGCTCTGCCAGAGATGGTCTTCATCTGTCACCTCTGGGATTTCAGTTACTTGCTCAGGCTATTGCCTCCCCTATAGTGCCTTTTTTAGGCAATGTCACAGCAACAAAATTCCAAACATAAAAATATCTTCAAAAAGCAACCTCAAGGTTATGCTGCTAAACGCTAGGAGTCTAAACCTAAAACTGCACTCACTGGAAGCAGCCCTCACCTTAGAAGATGCTGGCATCTATGCAGTCACAGAGACGTGGTTTAAGGCTACAGAAAGCACCCCGGCCATACTGGGTTATAATGCCTTCCACACATTCAGATCACAAACTGAAAGTGAGAGAACTAAATGTAATGGAGTATCACTATTCATTGAAGATAAATACACCTCTAGAGTGGTTAAACAAAATGATTCCCTTGAACTAATCCAGGTCCAGCTGACTGTAGGTAAGACCCCTCTCCAAGTTATTGGCACTTATAGGACCCCCTCCGTGAACCAGGATACTTAAACTGCATACTTCGATCTACTTGAATCGCTCATGATATAACCAAACACCCTGGTTTTAGGTGACTTTAGCTACCTATCCATAGATTGGGTAAATTATGCATGTACTAACACACTTGCCCAAAGGTTCTTCGAATTCATCAGCTCCAGTGCTCTGGACCAGTTGACTGACACCCCCAAAGGGGCCCAAACATTCTGGATCTGGTGCTTACTAACATGCGTGATGGTTGCACCAGCCCATATGTGTGGCCCTCCTTAATGAGGTCTGATCATAAATCAGTCTCATTAGAAGTAACAGTAGCATCTGACCCCCCCCCCCCATTAGCAGCAACTAGACTAAAAAACTTCTCCAAAGCCAATTACAGCCTAATAAGTGACTCCATTAATAGCTTCATAGCCCCTGCTCTCACTTATGGCATGTACACCTATACTGGGATTTACACCAATGCCTTGTATAAGTATCTATGCAAATGTTTTGACTCAGCCGTAACTGATAGGATCAAAACAAGATCCTCAAGAAAGAACAAGCCTGCCTGGTGGACATCTGCCATTAACAGGTTATACAATAAGCGAGATAAATTACTGTCCAAGAGCAGGAAGGAACAGTCTCTGAACTGGAAGTATTCCCTCCTCAGCTTAAACAAGCAAATAAGACACCTCGTAAGGCATTCTAAAGCTATGAATCCAAATTAGCCTCACTAAGGATAACCATAAGGCCTTCTTTAGCTACATCAAAAACCTTAAAGGAAACCCCAGATCTGTGCAGAACTGATTGTTAATGGGACTAGATATACTGAACCTATAGAAATAGCAAACCTGCTAGCTGACAGGTTCAGTGAAAACTTCTCCCCTCTGTCCCCACCACATATCCCCCAAAGCATCCCTACCACTTATTTACCTAGTGTCTTCAAGGAGCTGGTCATAAACGCTCTCTCCAGAGCCAAAAACACAGCCTCTGTGGGACCTTATAATATCACAGGCTGCATTCTAAATGAATTAAAACAGGAACTAGCTGCACTGATGGGTACTCTTTTTAATCACAGTCTAAGCACTGATTTTGTATCTGCTGAATGGAAAACAGAAACCGTCATCCTGTTACATAAAGGAGGTGCCTCCGCAGATCCTGGGAACTATAGACCCATTAGCCTGACCAGCCTAGTCTGCAACGCTATGGAAAGAGTAATCATGGACCTTATCAACAAAGATATAGGAGACCTCTAAATGCTTGACCTGACCTAGTTTGACTTTGTTAAAGGGAGATCCTGCCTCTTGAACTTGGTGGACTTCTTTGAGGCAGTCAACAAAGCCCTGGATGAAGGCAAATCCATGCATATGGCCTACCTAGACTTGGCCAAGGCCTTTGACACTATTCCCCATTCATCAAGCTTCATTGATAAAGTCACCCAGCTGGAGATCAAGCCATATATTGTCAGATGAGTTGCAAACTGGCTCACCAGCAGAACTCACACAGTCAAAATAGGTGACTCATCCTCCACCGGTAGACCTATAACCAGTGGTGTTCCACAGGGATCTGTACTGGAGCCCCTATTGTTTAGAATCAAATTCTCGGATGTACAGACTAAAACAAAAGGCCTATGGCAGACAAAGTTTGCTGATTGCAAACTGGGTGCATTTATCTAATCCCCAAATGATGTAAGCATCCTTCAAGAGGGACTTATACAGACAAATGACTAGTGCCAAAGTCATGAGCTAAAACTCAGTGCAGAAATGCATGATCATCCCCTTTGGCAAGGGCTATTTCCCTGCATATAACCACATTAATAACAACTCCCTAAGCATGCAATCAGTGGTGAGAGATTTGGGTACACAGGTGGACAGGAAGCTTTCCTTTGACCACCACGTGTCTACAGTGGCAAGAAAGGCTTTCTACGTTGCCCACCTCATAAGTAAGGGCATTGCATCCAGAATAAAAGAGGTTATAACCCCCCTGTACTCCTCACTCATCAGGCCAATAATATAGTACAATGCTACCTTTGGTATGTACCTTAACCAGGCACCTGCAGCAACTGGAAAGACCTCAAAGGCTTCTTACAAAGAAAAGTCAGGGTCTTCAGCATATGCCATACATTGACAAACTGAAATCACTGTCACTATACTCTGTGTCTTACCAACTACTCAGAGGTGACCTCTGCCTTGCATATAAAACAATCTCAGATCCTGCTTTACTGGAAATACTGCACATTTGTAAGTCAGGTGGTATAAGATGCACTCACTCTAGGGAACTCAACCTAGTATGTTGCATTAACAGGACTTGGTGGAGAGACAGCTATGTCTCACAGAGGTTACTTCTCCTCTTGAGCAAACTTTCAATTCAGGTAAAGCAGAACCCCTCACTGACCCTATTTAAGTGTAATTTGGATGATTGGATGGGAAACTGCAATTCACCTCAGGAATTTCCCATGTCCCTCTTGGACAGGGGCAGTAGTTATTGCCTTAGTTCTGCTTAATACCCTGATATTCTTGGGAACAGAGGTTGTATTTGGCTAGGCTTGTAAGGGCCCTAGGGTTGTTAGCCTAGTAATTTCCTATGATGTGAACAGGACATCCTCTTTTAGCTTAATATAATGTCAGATCTTTCCTTGAAGAGCTGTCAAGCTGGCCTGGCGGCACCTGAAGTCCTGTTTTGTCACAGTAATGTTTTTTTTTGGGGGGGACAGCTCCCTCCTGCACCTTCCCCCCCAGTGCTCTACTTGGCCATCAGCAATTTGGATACACACTGCACAATGTCATAACCAATATTTATGAGTCTCAAACATAATCTGTTAAGGATAGTTTTTAAGCAGTATCTATACATACTGTCAGATACTATGGCTGATATTTTTTATGGAGCACTACTATTCATTCTGTGGACACCCAAGACCTTCTTTACCATGGACTAAGTGGTATGCAGTCTGTATGTTCTAAGTCAAATGACTACTTTTGTAAACCCAGAACTGACACTGACTGCAGTGTCATTAGGTGCTTAGCCAGCCTTAGGCATAGGCCAACTAGGCGCCCACCTAGGGCGCCGCTGTAGCAGGGGTACTTTTCCAGTATTTATTTGGTGTAGGTAGACCAGGATGGCGGCACCTTGGAGCCCTTTTGTCTAGGGTGCCAGTTGACCTAAGCCCGCTCCTGATCAGGTGCAATAAGCAGAGATTCGTTAATCTGCTAAATTACTTTAAAAACAGAGATAAGTATGGGACGTGGCAGTGATCCCTGAGAACAGAATACATTACAAAGGCAAGGAAGAAGATATCCTTTTAAATCATTGTCTAATTGACTTCTGTGTGATTTGATACCAGAACCACTCCACTAAATCAGCAGCTAGTCACAGGCTAACATAATTCCACAGGACTAGCACAATGAGGACTTCCAGCCAGTGACCCTTCATCTGCAAGTATACTAAGTCTTTTAGGCAAAAAATGGCAGTGCACATTGCATCAGACTGAAAGCCATGCTCTGTTGCCTATTCATATAAGCATCCCTATTAGCCTGACAATCAATTAATCAATTAGTCTGATTATCAGACAAGGACTTGCAGACAATATGATGGCTTATAACAAATCTGAAATCCCCAAGATTTATAGAGATGCCGCACTTGTAATCTTCCATATAGCTACATGGTGCTTGTATACAACAATGATTAAGGTCACACCCCAGCATTCTAGAAATTAAGCCAGCTATGATTTTAGAAAACGTTGGTTAGATTTCATGTTGCCCTGTAATTCCATGTTTTAGCAGCCTAAAATGGAGACTTTCACCAACTTTAATGTTTGCCTTCTGAAATAAGAAGATAGGATTCCAGCATCTAGCACAATACCTTTCTTTATTTATTTTTTTCAGCACAATAATTTATTCCTGATGGTGTTGCCAGTGCAAGTTTTAGGAGGTAGAGTTATGAACTTAAGTCTAACTCATCCCAGGGGATCCACTACAGTTCTATCAACAGATGTGCCCTACAGCTTGGTCCACATACTTACTTCTGCTTGTTGTAAAGTTTTATGGCAGACCAGCAGTTGTTGGAATTGCACTTCCTTTGTCTGTCATTATATATGAACTTCTTGTTTATTTTTTATTTTTGTTATTTCAGCCCCATGCAGTGACCCTCTATGTAACCCACCTGTAAAAGTCAACCAGATCTCATTTCATCTATGGAGAGAGGTACATCTATCCATCAATCCATCTACAACCCCTTTTTCCCATCTTTTCACATGGGGTCAGGGTGTCACTTCAATAGTGACATATTATCTAGAGCCAAGGTTTATATCACCAGGTAGCAAGCCCTGCCTTGGTAGTTCTTCCACACCACACACACTCCCACCTATAACCAATTTAGAGTGTCCAATCCACCTACTGCATGTCTTTGGAATGTGGGAGGAAACCGGAGCAGCAGGAGGATACCCACGCAAACACAGGGAGGACATGCAGACTCAGCACAGAAGGCACCCCAGCTGAGAATCAAACAAGGGAACTTCTTGCTGTGAGGCAACAATGCTATCTGCTCTGCCACTGTGCAGCCCTAAAGTGGGGCATACCACCCCAATATTACTTCTCTGGTCCAGACATCTTTCTAGTACTCTAATTCAATCAGGCAGAGGTAGCATGACTTATATGACTTGCACTTCTCATATATCTGCAGCATGTACATCATCAGTCAGAGGGTGATATATGTCCCCCTTCTAGAAAGATGGCCACGAAGACCTATAGATTAAGTTATTACTAGGCATGTGGTCTAAGAGATCAGTGAGGTGCTAGTGCAATTTCCACAGTTGCCCGAGAGCACTTTCTGGTTAAGTGACTTGCTCAGAGTCACATAGTAAGCAAATGGAGGTTGAGGGAATGAAACCCTGGACTAAAGAAAGCAGTTTTTACCCTTAATCATCTACAGTAAGTGCCAGCCTGGCCTGTTCTCTTACCCAAGCAGTAGTGGAATGCAAAAAGTGGCTTTTCCCCATACCTTCCATAACAAGAGAAAAAAAGCATGCAGCAGCTGAGTCCTTAACTTTTCCAAGTTGATCCTCCTGACTCTGATCCATAATGGAACCAAGTCCAGTCAGGGCAAATGCATGCTTTGCCCTATGCCAGAAGTTGTTGAGACACACTACTTCATGAACAGAACAATTGCATTTGTAAATAACATACACCAGCTCTCAGCTACATTTTTTATTAGTAGGGGTTGACTTCTGCAAACTTCAGTTGTGATTTTGCCCTCGATTAGATATGTAAATATTCAGTACAGCAAATAAATATAAATGCAATATTTCTTTTCCTGTAGGACCCTGTTGACACATCCTGTACTTGTGTGAGAACAGAAAGGTAATGTGCGGTCAGTGTCTCACTACTTAAAAGAAATAAAATAACAAGACTTGAGCTATCAGCTTGATAAATTGATGCTTAAAATAAAGGACAACGTTCATTAATCCTATCATCAGGTTAGTTGGGATAGCCTGTAGCAATAGCAAAGTAAATATGATAGATTAGATGAAGAAAGATAACATTGGCTACAGTATGTTCAAAGCATTGTGACCTTCAGGAAGTATATAACTGAGACACTAACTGCAGTAAGTCATTTGGGTGATGTGCTGATGGCACTGCATGGGGTTTCAGACAGGTTTCATAGATACTGCAATAAGGACCGGATAATAACTATAATTTCAGGACTGACTTTTTCTGTATTTTTTTCAGTGCTGTTTTCCCTTCTGCTGCACTCCGGTGATTTCCCCTCAGACATTGTTTTTCATATTTTTGAAGCTGTTTGGCAGCTGGTACTAATTCTTTCATTTCCTTCCATTACTGCAGTTAATTCTTTGTTAAACATGCCAAGACATGTGTATAATTAAATACCCAATAGAAAAAAATAGAATGGCAAAATGTATGGTCACTCAGTGTCCAGTACTTAATTTATTGATTCTGTGATCATGTTTTATCTGGCTTTCCTTTGACGACATCCTATGTCCTTATTTTATTACCAACATCATTTTTTTAAGTAAGATCATGTGAGTTATAGAAAAGATGTTAGCCTTGCTGTCCTATTTATAACCTTGCTCTCCTTTTTATAGTACTGAGAGATTGGCTGGTTCTGAATCAGGTCAGCTCCATTACTGTTTTTCTTCTCTTACATGTTGCACATGATGCAGTGAATCACATCTTTATGAATACAAGGAGGAACATAGGTTAGACAGACGATAACAGCAAAAGTGGATCAAAGGGATAAGCAGCAGATAAAGTTGGGTTAGAGATGAGCACCACTACACTACACTATATAGTAAGTGACCGCTGTAGGAAAAGTTTCTTCTCTAGCTTACAATGTCTTTGAATGCAGTAGTTGTGATTGCTACAAGATACTAACATAGGTATCTGCAGTTGTAAATTAGAGACCACTTCAAGTCACCAGTGATCATTTTGGTAAACACAGTTCATTGAACCTATTTTACTGAATCGATGGTGATTGAAACTGGCCTTCCAGAAAATATAGTCTACCTTTAGGGGCTACATTCTTAGTATAACTAACATATATCTGAAGGACTGGAGTCATCCTCAAACTGAATGTCTGGATGTTTTCTCCCACTACGAATCTTTATGATCAATCACGATTCAGTTAAACTTATACAGTGTTTTTTTTTTCCAAAATATGTTTTGATTGTCTGAAATAAACCCCTTAATTCATACTGTGTACGCCCTCTCAACCTTTCTCTGTCTTGCTGGGAGGAACATAAGGTTCCTACAACATTGATGTCTGTGCAGTGACTGAAACCTGGTTCAAGGCTCCTGAGAGCACCCCAGCACTACCAGGTTATACCTCATATCATGCTTTCCGGCCCCAAAACTTGGACCGAACCACAAATGGAGGGGGAGTATCCATATTCATCAAAGATACCCACACCTCAAGGTTAGTGGCAATGCACGAAGCATCGGAGACCATCCAGGTGCAACTAACCATAGGCAAAACTGCCCTACAGTTTGTAGCATGCTACAGACCACCCTCTCAAACTCAGGAACCCCACTCAGCCTTCCTGAAGACACTGGAGAGTATGAATATCTCTCCAAATACCATCATATTGGGAGACTTCAACTACCCAAACATAGACTGGGAACATTACTCAAGCCCCAACACCCTAGCCCAAAGTTTCCTAGAATTCATAAACTCAAATGCGATGGAACAACTAGTCACCACTCCCACAAGAGGAGATAATATACTAGACCTGATCATCACAAACATGGGGACAAAATGCTCCACACTGGAAGTATACCCCTCATTGGTGAGATCAGACCATAAATTAATCTCACTGGAAATCTACATCCCACCCCCTGCACAGAAGACCACAGTGAAGAATTTCTCAAAAGCTGACTTCACACTTCTTAAGACTGAAGTGGTATCTTTCAAGGCCCCTGGGCCAGTGGAAACCACAACCCACACCACTGAATCCTTTATAAATGCCTTCTACGGACACCTTCAAGAATGCATGGATCATGCAATCCCTAATAAAACCAAGACCCATTCCCACAAAGGCAGGCGTCCTGTCTGGTGGACCCCAGCCATTAACAAACTTTACAACAGGAGGAGGAAGCTACTACATGACAGAGCAAAATCCCCAAAAGGGAAGGCATCTCTGATCAGTACTAGCAAAAAACTTCGATCACTCATAAAATCATCCAAGGCCAACTTTGAGAGAAAAATCGCAAAAGACAATCACAAGGCCTTTTGTAGCTATGTTAGAAACCTGGGTGGAAACTCCCAGATATGCTCAGAATTAGTCCAAAATGACACAAAATACACTGAACCCACAGATATTGCCAACATTCTGGCAGACAGGTTCAGTGCAAATTTCTCTGCCCCCTCCCCTCCAAAAGGAGAAATATCTATCCCAGCAGAGTGTAGCCTCCCTAACATCTCAGATGCCCAGGTGAGAGCCACCCTCTCCGAAGCTAAAAACACAGCATCAATGGGACCAGACGGTGTCTCGGGCTGCGTGCTACATGAACTCTAAGAGGAACTAAACCCGCACATAAGGCTGCTGTTTAATCTTAGCCTTACTACAGGATATGTACCCAGAGAGTGGCGTACAGCAACAGTGGTCCCACTCCACAAAGGAGATGCTTCTACGGACCCTGGAAATTACCGCCCCATAAGCTTGACGAGCCTGGTCTGCAAAGCTATGGAAAGGATCATTATGGAACTCATAAACAAAGACATTGGGGACCTACAGACATTGGATCCTACCCAATTCGGCTTTGTCAAAGGCAGATCCTGCCTTTTGAACCTAGTCGACTTTTTGAAACAGTCACTAAGGCCATTGATGAGGGTAAGGCAGTTCACACAGCCTACCTTGACCTTGCAAAAGCCTTCGACACAATACCCCACTCGGGCATCATTGACAAACTCACCAGCTTAAATGTAAACCCATATGTCACAAGATGGGTTGCAAACTGGCTCAAGGACAGAACCCACAAGGTCAGAATTGCTGGAGCCATGTCAGACTCTAAGCCAGTCACAAGCGGTGTCCCACAGGGCTCAGTCCTGGGACCCCTCTTGTTCGACATTTATTTTTCCGAGGTGCAAGCAAACGTAGGAGGATTGTGGCTGACAAAGTTCGCAGATGACTGCAAACTGGGTGCCATAATTGATACTCCAGCGGACACAAGCATCCTTCATAAAGGCCTCATAGAAACGGATAATTGGTGCCAGAGCCATGGCCTTAAACTGAAAGCCAAAAAATGTATAGTCATACCCTTTGGGAAAAACAAGGTACCCACAAACTACCACATTGGTGGTAATCCATTAAGTACGGAAGAGGTAATCAGGGACCTAGGGACCCAAGTCGACAGTAACCTCTCATTTGACACTCACATTCCCAAGGTGGTTAGGAAGACCTTCTATATTGCCCACCTTGTCATGAAGGGATTCACATCTACATCAAGAGAGGTCATTGTGCCCCTGTACTCTTCTCTTATCAGGCCCATGATTGAGTACAGTGCCCCATTTGGGATGTATCTTACCCGACACCTGCAGCAGTTAGAAAGAACCCAAAAGTTCCTCACCAAGAGGATAAAGGGTCTCAAACATATGTCATATGCTGCCCGGCTGAAGAAACTCCAGCTCTATTCAGTCGCATACCGCCTACTCAGAGGTGATCTATGCCTGACGTACAAGGCCATGTCCAATCCGGAATTAATGGACATGCTCCACCTCAGAAAATCCAAATCCATCAGAGCCACGAGAGCAAGAGATTTGAATCTCAACACAGAAATAAATAGGACGTGCTGGAGGGACAGATTCATAACCCAGAGGCTCCCTACACTCTGGAACAGAATCCCAGTCCATGTTAGGCAGAGCCCCTCACTAACTCTCTTCAAGAGAAATCTTGATGAGTGGATGGGAGATCGTAGGTTTACCCCGGGGGTCATCTCTGTGTCACTACTAGACAGAGGTACAGTAAACTAAACCCTAAATGGGCGTAGTATTCTCATCCCAAGGGGTGGTGAAAGCCACACACACTCTGGCTAGGCTTATAAATGCCCTAGGGCAGATAAACTAGTATGAACCTATGAACCTATGAACATACAAAGGTCTTGTGCTAGAGTAGTCCATCTACAGAAGTTACAGTGGGGAACTTGGCCAGATGTCCATTGAAGACTTCTTCCATAGATTCAGAAGAAGCTCTGTAGAGGAAAGAATCAAAGGTAGTACAGAGTCCCCCACCTTTATACTTTTATTTTGTGTAGCATATCTGCCATATATCTTGTTCCTTTCCACTGATTGCAGACCAACAAACCATAGCCCTAATCTGTGTCCCATGTAATGGCTTTCCTCAGCTTGTTGCTGACAGTTACCCACTATAGCCAGCAGGTCCCATTGTCACAAGTCAAACAAATATACCAGCAGAGGACTGTGACTTTGTTGCAAAGGTGAGAAGAGGATCAGTCAGAAAGTGAAGGTGAAGCATGACATTACACCATGCATCTGCTTGTCTTCATAAAATGCTGTAAGCCCCAGAACATTATCCCCCTTATGCTGATAGGTCGGTCTCATTTCCATGGAAGAAATATATTAGTGGTGGTCCAGCTGTGTCTCATGTCCCATGTCTTTTCTCATTTTGAATTTACTGAGATGACTGGTGGAAATCCAAGACCAACAAATGCAGCCCCATCTTGTTGTATAAACCATAAGCAATTCAAAGGATATGCTGTTGTATTCTAGCTATAGTGTAGAATTGCAGCTATGAACTGACTGTTTTTTCCTTTTTTTTTTTTGAAAGTTTTTAAATAAACTGCACATATAATGACAGGAATCATAAAGGCAAGAATATATTTACTTGTTTAGCTTTTAATTCATGTACTTAAAGAACCATTTTCCCTTAGTCAAAACTCAGCCACAAACCATGCCCTCTATAAACCTAGCCCCCATCACCATTCTTTCTATTACTGCATCCGTAACTTCTACTGATACTTAACTACTAGGTTCCCCAGCCATTCTGCCTTTATTAGTGCATTCCCAACTTCTGCAGATATAGTATGCTATTAGGATTATCTTATTTTGTACAGCAGAAGGGGCATTTTCAATCTGGGAAATGTCTTTCTTTCTTTGGTGAGCAGTATTCATTCTGTATATTTCAAGAGAAACATCTACCAGGGATGTGGCCAAGATGGCTAACAGAGACCAGCAACTGATGAAAGCTCAGTGACTGAAAACCTTTCTCTAACAGAAAATAAAATGAAAAAAGTAAAATGTGGAGGTAGTTGCTAGTTTATTTTATTCATTAATCGTCACAGAAAAATGTATATATTCAGGTTCTTTAAAACCTGTAATTTTCCTGTCAGAATTTCAACTGCTTTGTTAAGACAGAAGATACTTCATCATGAATCCTCTCAAGAAATGGCAGTCAGGAGTCTTGTGTTAAAAAGACATCCAACCAGAGATGAAATAACATAATTTATGGTACATTTGAAAAGTATGAGGGAGACAGTATAATAAATCTCTTAACAGTCTGACTACCTAAAACATTAAATCTACCTGAAACTTTATCTTTTGGGATTGAAAGGGCACACAGATCCCTGAGAGCACCTTCAAAGAAGGAAAACATACCACCATGTTCAATTGTAGTTAACTTTTGTCTAGCTTACAAAAAAAGATCAAATATTAAAAGCATGGCCTAGCCTACCTATTAAAATAGGTGAACACATAGGCAGATTTGACAATGATTATTCTAGTAAAGTAGTGAGTAAAAGAAAATGCTTCTTACCACTGATCAAGGAACTTAAAAAGAACAATATTAAAGTCACTTTGGTGTTTTCTGCCAAGATCAAATTATTTCTTTCTGAAGAAGCTAAACTATTTGACACACTGGAGGAAGCATCCACTTTTGTCAACAAAAGTAAAATCCTTGAATATCCAAGATGGCTGCACATTGACAGCTTAATTTCAGCTCTCCCATTGTAAAAACAGAAGCTCAGAAGAGAGAGCCAGTAAACTCATATTTTGGGGTAGATTTCAGTAACTGGCTGGTAAGCGCACCGCCTGGATGCTATCAAAAGAAATTCAGAGAACCTGAAAGAAAAGCATCACAAACAGTGAGGAAGAAACACTGACTGGGAAGAATTATGCAGCTGTTCACAAAAAGTAGTGCAAGCTCCAGCTTTGGTGCAAGACATGATTTCCAGTAACCTAGAGGAAAAATAAGTAAAATGTACTTAGAGCTGATTAAAATAAATGAAACACTGATGGAGTATGAGTATATCAATTTAAATAACAAAACACTGGAAAAAATGGAAGAAGCTTTAAACAGATATTCAGATGAGATGATAAAACTGCAAAAATCAGAGGCTGAAATAAAGAAAAGGTTAACTGAATATGAGACTGCTGAAGAAGAGGAGTTAAAAAAAAAATAGAATTAGAGAACAGGGCACTTAGCAAAAACCTGATATTTTCTGTTGTACCAGAAAAGCTGGAAGGAACAGACTGTATTAATTTTATGAAAGCAAGGACAGCTAAGCAACTGGAATGACATCCCATAGCAAGAGTTGTTAATTGAAAGGGCACATCCTGTCTATGCTCCAAACAACCCTGGCCATGAGAAAGCAACCTATAATAGTAAAGATGGAATCCTACCAGCAGGAGGAGTTGATTCTGACAAAACTGTGGCAGAAGGACAAAGTACTGAAAGTGGGAAACAGTAGAGCATTTGTGGAAAAAGATTACTCACTGTACACCAGACAGAAAAGGAGTACATTTATTCCACCTATCGGGGAATATCAAGGAGCACGCATGAGATTCAAACTCAGCTATCTTCAGAATATTCTTTCCTGTAGGGACAAAATCATTTTTTCATGCAGTATATGCTAATGAGGAAATACAAAAGTTAGTTCAACAAAAAGTGAGCTGTGAAACACAAGGATATTCTGCATCTTATTCTTCTGGTAATAAAGATCACAGAGAGACTGTGTCATTGAAACCTTTTCCATTGTTTCAATGAAAAATGCTTGAGAAGCAGAAAAAAGTACAAGAGTTGACTAGAAGAATTGAGAGTACATTGAAAATGAAGCAGAGACTGAATTTGAGAGATGGAAATAAACAGGTAAAAAACCAGCAACTCCAAAATTGACAAATAAATGTGGGATTACAAAGCATTAAATTATATTTGTGAAACATGACAGAATAGGAAAAATTGGAAATATTGGACTTTTTTGACTTTGTTAAACTTGTAGGGGACTATAAAGCATATGCCCTACTTCATGTAATTAATGCTTAGAAAACTTAGAAGAAGAGAAGAGAGCGAGAGAGTTAATTATAAGTAAAACAAAATGCTATTCTTAACAGTAGTATTTTTGTAATGCATGATACAATCTGCATGCTATAAAGTTTTCCCAATTATTTTCAAGTGTATTGGGTATACTAAAGTAAACAGGTGTCCCTGTATTTTTCCTTCTTTTGTCTCTCTCTCTCTCTCCTTGTTCAGTTTTAAAAAAAGTAGAGACTGCAGTGTAAAAAAAGAAAAATCTGGTCAAAAGAGCATGATACAAGAATCTATTTTTTCTCATTCTTGCATAGGGGAATGACTGGGTTAAGGCTCTTGGCTTGATCTAATATCAAGTTTTAAGAGAAAGCAAATAAATAAAAAGAACATTGAATATAATAAAGCTTTCCTCGAGGAAATACATGCTTGTAGAAGCAACTCTGTATCTGGTTCTCATATCTCCATGGAGACAGTATGACAAAGAGTAATAAAAACTGAATACTTTTTTCTTTCAATGGCTAGGATTCGAAGTTTTCTGAAAGCATTCAAGTGTTTTCCCAGTCTGGGAGAGGAAATAAAGATAAGACAAAACCAGACAGCATTTAGTAGAAGCACAGTCTGTACCATGCGTCTTAACGCAAGTCTGTGAGTGTGGCTGTCAATTTGCGACAATTGCTCCTATTCGGAGAGTAAAACTTCAATATTTTATAGTTTTGTGTTTTAGTATTAAATTAATAGGCTTTGGGGGTATATTGGATCACCCTGCCAAACATTAGTGTATGCATGTAACACAAAAGCTGGAACTAGACGTTTAACAAAAAATCTGTTGCACATAAAAGGTGGAAATAATATTTTTTTAACATAATTATTTCTTTATTATCTTTAAATGTGAGTGGTCTCATAGATATATACAAAAAAGAGTAGTGAACCATATTAAAAATGTAGAGTGCAAACAGCTGTGCTACAGGAGACACATTTGGAAAGAACTGAACATGTGAATTTGATAAAAAAAAATTTTCAGGACAGTTATTCAGCAGAATACCTGGGACAAAGGAAAATAAGGGTACTTATACTAAGTGCAAGAGGAGCTCCAGTAGCGATAGAAGAGGATAAAAATGATGGTAGATTTGTAGTACTAAGGGGTTACTGGCACAGGAGGAGGATTACACTGGCATGCATTTATATTCCACCTAAAATTGCCATAATGGAACTTAAGAAAATTCTGATAGAAATAATAAATTTTCAGCAGGGAATATTACTTATAGGTGGGGACTGGAATTTGATTTTGCAGCAGTGAAGATGTGTCTGGGGTCCCAGAATGGAATATATAACAAAGCAGGGTAGATTTTTTTATATAACAAATTGGTATGGAAGATGCCAATTCAGTAGTAGGGGGTTCAGAGTGAATTTGCATATTATTCCCCAAAATACAAAACCTGGGCTAGGCTAGACAGGACTTACATTTCACAGGAACATGTTCATTTAATTGTAAGTTTTGATATGCATTCAATAGCTATTTCAGATTATGCAGCAATAATAACTAAAATAAAATTGCAGGGTGATGAAATAAAAATGAGATACTGATGCTTATGGAATTAGTACTGAAAATTATTTGGGAGTTATTAGAGAAGATAGAAATTTCTTCTGAAAACATAGCTATGGAGTGGAGTAAAATTAAAGTGGAATTTAACTCATTCACTCCAATGGGGCTCAGGAAGTTTGCACTGTAACTTCTAATGGGTGGAGCCTAAGCCTTTTGACAGACTCAAATTATGCCCTCCCAGTTCAAATAAATGTTCTTATCTCTGGAACTATAGAGGTTATGAAAGTAGTGTAAATGGCAAACTGTTCAGCACAGACTATTTTTATAGTGGTAGTATTCTTTGAGTTCTTGGTCTTAAACCAAATTTATAAGATACAATAAATGCAGTAACTATTACATTTGTAATATTTTGTAAACAACTTACAATATCTCTGCAACCACTCATGTTGCACACATACTGACAGCAGCATTTTATTCATCTAGCTGAGTGCTTTCATATAAGGCTAAGGAGTTCTGTCTGTATTACTTGGCTGCTGAGATACTTAGAAAATGTGAAAATTATATCTATGAAAATAATATAATGCAAACAATGGTTAATATCTATTTACCTGCACTAGACAGAGGTCAAATATTAATGTTGTTGAGTTTGCAGTTCTGTAAGCTTTAAGATGATTTTTTTTAGCTTTGTTTTGGAATTACTGATGCAAATATGAACAAGCAATATTTGACATGTAGAGGTGTCAGTAGGAGTTAACTGTAGTCACTCGGATGTAATGAGTTAAAATATGGTGGAAATATAAAAAAGGAATATGGTTAAAAAGTAACAGGAAATATTTAGAGGAACTGACAAATGTTAAAGTATTGCAGGAGAGGGGGAGTCTAACAGAACAAGAAGAGGAGCAATTGCAAAATGCTAAACTAAAAATAAAGGATTACCTCACTAATATGCATGAGTTAAGAAAGACTGCTGTTAAGTAACTGCTTTTTGATAATAACTCCAGAGCACAAGAAACGTTTAGCACATTGACTTAGGCAACAGAAAGCAGAAACAGTTGTCACCACACTTTGGAAGCCTATAACAAGGAGGATAACAAGAGATCCTAGAGAGGTGCTAGAAATATTTTAGAAATTTTATGAAGGTCTGTATAAAGCAATATGGAAATCAAGAAAAGGTACAAATGGAAATATTTATGGAAGAATTAAATATGCCAACATTAGAGGCAGATGAGGCTCAATTACTAACATGATAAGAGGAGATGAGATTAAAATGGTAATATATAACTAGTCAACAAGAAAGTCACCAGGAATAAATAATATTCTTGTAGAAGTTTAGAACCTAGCAGAGAAAAAACTTATAAAGATCTGGAAGGTTTTGTTTAACAGTAATTTAAGAGGAGGAAAAGCACCAACATCATGGAAGAAAGTGGTGGTAGCTGTAATACCGAAAGATGGTAAAGACCCATCAGATCCAGCTTCATACAGGCCCATTTCGATCCTAAACCATGATTATAAAGTGCTTATGTCTATAATGGCTAAATGATAGGCAAAGTTGATGCCAAAATTTATAGATATGGATCAGTGTGGTTTTCTGGAGGGGAGGTAAACAGTTGACAACATTAACAGAACATTGATGATACAGAGGGAAGCAGAAGGTAAGAAAATACCACTATTGTTGGTGGGTCTTGATGCAGAGAAAGCATTTGACAGAATAATCTGGGAGTTTATGAACAGAGAAATGGAAGCATTTGCATTCCCTGATAAAATTATAAGGTTAATTAGGAGGACATATTAAGGATTGGAGGTGAATATTAAAATGGGTGGGTTCCCTCTGATAATGTCTGCTTGAGCAGAGCAACCAGGCAGGGGTGTCCTCTTCCCCCTTTATTATTTGCATTATATTTAGAACCACTGGCAAAGAAAATAAGGGACTGAGAAGTTCAAGGATACAATTGGTATGGTTATCAAGAACAGCTGGCTGTATTTGCAGATAATATTATTTTATACCTGGCAAAATCAGAAAGGGGCATTACAGTGTTGGGAAACATTTTGAGATAGTTTCATATCTTTTTGGGTTACAAAGTTAATGAAGCTAAAACAAAGGCAATAGCAGTAAATTATGTTCCCACACATAAATTGGTTCAGCAATATCCATATTTATGGAGACATGATAAAATGTAATTAGGAGTATGGATTAAAAAGGATTCTGGTGTGGCAGCTATAGATATGTGGGAAGAGACTAAACAAAAGATAATAAAAAGTGAGAAATTCATAGCTCTGTTATATGGATATGGATAGCAAGATACAAGCAATTAATAAAGAGCTAAAGGATTTTATCTGGGAGGGGAAGACAGCAAGAGTCAAGTGGGATAAGCTAATTTTTCCAGTAGTACAAGGTGGTTTGGGATTACCAAGTCTGAAGGGGTATTTCAGAGCTACACAGTTAAGACCCCCTATAAAGAGCACAAGTAGAAACCTATAATCCAAAGTAGAAAAGGAATATGATGAAATGGGAAAACACTCAAGAAACAAGGAGAGACTTGATATTTTGGATGCAGCTCCTTAAAGAGAACTCCTTAAAGAGGTTACTACCAAGCAGTATTTATTACTGCTTGGTAGTAACTTGATTAAAGGGTAGCTATCATTCTAAGTCTTTTGGATTAAGCACTTGGGCTTCAGACCAGTTGTTTTACCCTAGGAAGGTTTGTGGCCTGCACTGTGGTGGCAGGACAGGTAGCTTACATCCTTCTAAGTTGGGAACTGCTGATTGTGGGCTCAGTGTCTGTTATTCTAAAAGTGTATTAGTTCTGGTTTAAGCACTTGGGCTTCAGGCCAGTTATTTTACATTAAGAAGGTTCGTGGTCTGCACTCTTGTGGGAGGAGAGGCTGGACTCTGCCCTTCTGAGCTGGGAATTTCTGGTTAAAGGCTTATAGTGCCTGCATATTTGAACTGTTTCTTACTGAAATTGGTACACCTTGTTTGCTGTAGCATAGACTAGATCCAGGCCTGCTGAATCTAGCTTTGTTTGTATGCTTGTTGTTTGTTTGCTTGTTATTTCCCTGAAACGCTAATTCCACCTAAAACGCGGCTTTTCAGTGCTTCTGTGGATCCCTAGTGATATCTGCATTGCTTACTGTACTTATTTCCTTGTTTCACTTGAATGAAAGTTACTGTTTGTCGTTTTTGCATTTAAGTTACCTGTAGCACATTGCATTTAAGTTACCTGGCACTTGCTCACTAAAGCAATTATATAGGTCAGCGCTAAAAAATTAAAAGCACTACACCCTCACAAACTCCCCTTGAGTACCTTGTTCCCCATTGGCCCTTTTTTTCAATTATAAAGAAATTCCCAATACTATTCTAGCATGTCCAAAGGTCAGTTGTCAATTTCCTCTCTGGTCCAGCTGGTGAATCTGGGAATCTTGAGGCAATGCTACAACTGCCTCACGTACACAGACAACCCTCTCCTCCTCCCAACAAATTCCAACACATGTGAGAGATGTAACCATATAGCCAAACTGGAGGCTAAGCTCTCTCAACTCAGTACTGGCATAACCAGTCAGGAGGAAAAGGAAACCACACTCACTACAATTCCAGTCTCACATAGACCTACCACGACAGCAAACCAAATACATAAACACACAAAAACATACTCAGAGGCTCTAAATAAAAATCTGCCTAAGCAGCAGAGACCTCCAAAGCAGACACCCAAGCAACCGCTACCCCAAAACAAAACACGTGCAACACATAGCTCAGAAAGCCAATGTGCCGAACAGTCACAGCCCTTAAGGCTAAACAACACACCTGATACACTTGTAATAGGTGACTCTATTGTCAGGCACACTGACATCCCGCTCACCAGGCTGAACAAGGAGAAGGTCACGGTGAGCTGCCTGTTGGGCGCTAGGATCCGCCACATAACACAAGCACTCAGGTCACTCCGAGGCAAGTACAAATATGACTCAGTCATTGTCCATGCTGGTGTGAATGACCTGAGACGTACCTCCCTGGCTATATGAAAAGAGACATAGAGGAACTCTCTGAGCATGTAGCCCAGGCTGGTATGACCCTGACCTTGAGTAGCATCTTACCTTCACCAAGAATGATGCCACAATATGAAGACAGGATGATCATTTTCAACAATTGGCTTAAGTATTGGTGTCATTCAAAGGGGATCCAATGCCTGTCAGCCTGGGATGACATGCTCGACAAGCCACGATGCTTCGCTAGGGACGGCTTGCACCTATCACCCCTGGGCTTTCGGATATTGGCAAAGGCTGTTGCTACCCCCATAGTGCCTTTTTTAGGCAAGGCTCAAAAGACAAACCCACTTCCATAGGTATCACAAGGGATAAGAAACTAAGAGTAATGCTACTCAACGCCAGAAGTCTAAACCTCAAGATGCATGCAATCGAAACTCTCCTTAGCATGGAGAACATCGATATCTGTTCAGTAACAGAAACCTGGTTCAAGGCTCCTGAGAACACCCCAGCACTACCAGGTTATACCTCATACCATGCTTTTCGGCCCCAAAACTTGGACCGAAGCATAAAAGGAGGGGGAGTATCAATATTCGTCAAAGATACCCACACCTCCAGGTTGGTGGCACAGCACGAAGCATCAGAGACTATCCATGTGCAACTAACAGTGGGTAAAACTGCCTTCCAGTTTATAGCCTGCTACAGACCACCCTCCCAAACCCAGGAACTCCACTCTGCCTTCCTAAGAACACTGGAAAATATGAAGTTCTCTCCAAACACCATTATATTGGGCGACTTCAACTATCCAAACATAGACTGGGAGCATTACTCTAGCTCCAACACCCTAGCCCAAAGGTTCCTAGAATTTATAAACTCAAATGCTATGGAACAACGTGTTACCACTCCCACAAGAGGGGAAAACATACTGGACCTGATCATCACCAACATGGGGACTCTATGCTCCAGACCAGAAGTGTATCCCTCACTGGTAAGATCAGACCATAAACTAATCTCACTGGATATTCACATCCTGACCCCACCTCCTGCCCAGAAAACCACAGTGAAAAACTTCTCTAAAGCAAATTTCACACTCCTCAAAACCGAGGTGGAATCCTTCAAAGCCCCCAGGCCTGTGGAAAATACGGCCCAGACCGCAGAATCCTTTATAAATGCATTCTATGAACACTTTCAGGAATGCATGGATCATGCAATCCCAAATAAAACCAAGACCCAATCCTCCAAAGGCAGACGTCCTGTCTGGTGGACCCCAGCCATAAACAAACTATACAATAGAAGGAGGAAACTACTACATGATGGAGCAAAATCCCAAAAAGGGAAGGCATCTCTGATCAGTATTAGCAAAAACTACGGGCACTCATGAAATCGTTTAAGGCCAGCTTCGAGAGAAAAATTGCACAGGACACTAAGGATAATCACAAGGCTTTCTTTAGTTATGTTAGGAACCTGGGTGGGAATTCCCAGATATGCTCAGAATTAGTCCAAAATGACAAAAAATACACCAAACCCACAGACATTGCCAACATCCTAGCTGACAGGTTCAGCACAAACTTCTCCCCCCCTCCCCACCAAAAGGGCAAATATCAATCCCAACAGAGTGCTTCCCCCCTGACATCTCAGATGCTCAGGTAAGAGCCGCCCTCTCCAAAGCAAAAAACACAGCATCAATGGGACCAGACGGTGTCCCAGGCTGCGTCCTACATGAACTCCAAGAAGAGCTAAACCCAAACATAAAACTGCTGTTCAGTCTCAGCCTTACTACAGGATATGTACCCAAAGAGTGGCGTACAGCAACGGTGGTCCCTCTCCACAAAGGTGGTGCCTCAACGGATCCTGGAAACTATCGCCCCATAAGCCTGACTAGCTTGGTCTGCAAAGCTATGGAAAGGATCATCATGGACCTTATAAATAAAGATATTGGGGACCTACAGACACTGGATTCTACCCAGTTCAGCTTTGTTAAGGGCACATCCTGCCTCTTAAACCTGGTCAATTTCTTTGAAACAGTCACCAAGGCCATTGACGAGGGGAAGGTGGTCGACACAGCCTACCTGGACCTCACAAAAGCCTTTGATACAATACCACACTTGGGCATTATAGATAAGCTCACCAGCTTAAATATAAACCCCTATGTCACAAGATGGGTTGCAAGCTGGATCAAGGACAGAACCCACATGGTTAGAATTGCTGGAGCCATGTCAGACTCCAAACCAGTTACAAGTGGCGTCCCACAAGGCTCAGTCCTGGGACCTCTCTTGTTCGGTATATATTTCTGAGATACAGGCCAACACGGAAGGACTGTGGCTGACCAAGTTCACAGATGACTGCAAACTGGGCGCCATAATCGACTCTCCAGCCGACACAAGCATCCTCCAAAAGGGCCTCATAGAAACAGACAACTGGTGCCAGAGCCATGGCCTCAAGCTAAATGCCAAAAAGTGTATAGTCATCCCCTTTGGCAAAAACAAAGTGCCCACAAATTACCACATAAGTGGTAATCCATTAAGTACGGAAGAAGTAATTAGGGACCTGGGGACCCAAGTTGATAGCAATCTCTCATTTGACAACCACGTGGCCAAAGTGGTTAGAAAAACATTTTATATAGCCCACCTAATCATGAAGGGATTCACATCTAGATCAGGGGAGGTCATCGTGCCTCTTTACTCATCCCTCATCAGGCCCATAATTGAGTACAATGCCCCTTTTGGGATGTACCTTACCAGACACCTGCAGCAACTGGAAAGACCCCAAAAGTACCTCACCAAGAGGATCAAAGGGCTCAAACAGATGCCATATGCTGCCCGGTTAAAGAAACTCCAGCTCTACTCAGTGGCATACCGCCTGCTCAGAGGCGATCTGTGCCTGACGTATAAAGCCATGTCCAACCCGGAATTAATGGACATGCTGCACCTCAGAAAATCCAAATCCCATCGAGCTACGCGTTCGAGAGACTTGAACTTCAGCACTGAAATAAATAGGACATGCTGGAGAGACAGATTCATAACCCAGAGGCTCCCTTCACTCTGGAATAAAATCCCAGTCCAGGTTAGGCAGAGTCCCTCATTGACTCTATTCAAGAGGAATCATGATGAGTGGATGGGGAATCGTAGGTTTACCCTGGGTATCACTTCTGTGTCACTGTTAGACAGAGGCACCTTATGCTAACCTCAAAAAAGGGCATAGCAAAATTAATTTAAAATGGGTGGCGAAAGCCAAACACACTCTGGCTAGGCTTATATATGCCCTAGGGGAGATAGCCTAGTGTGAACCTATGAACCTATGAATAACAGTAATCATACATAATATTATATTCATAAAGTAGCAGAAAGTATGCTAATAACTAAGCCAACATGGGAATGGAGAAAAGAGATTATGCTGATAGAGATGACTGCAGTTAGAGATACAGACTATAGGGAAGAGGGGACTGGAATTTATTGGAGAAAACTGGAAAAAGAATCAAGGTATTGGGATCAAATAATTAGAGGGAAAGGTAATAGAATGGGAAGAGGCCAAGAATTTATTTGAACTGCAGACAAAAGACTGCCTTACCTATCAAGGAATGATATCAGAGTTAGGCAAAGAGAAAGAAATAGAGGGATGCTGAGGGAAAGACCAGCACTGGTAGAGCTTTTAGTAGAATCTAGAACAGAAAAGCTGCTGTTAAAAAATGAATAATCACTACAGCATACAAAATATTGCATGATAACTATAAGAATCAACCAGAGGAGGTAAAAAAAAGATTGAGAAGAGATACTGGAAGAGCAATTCACAAAGAAATAATGGGGGATACACGTATGTCTCCCAAATATGCAACAAAGTGTAGATGATTTAGGATCTTTGCTTGGAAGTGTTTACATAGGTATTTTTATACCCTAAGAAGACTCCAAAGAATTGTTCCTCAGGTAAACAGGAAATGTTGAAGGTGTGAGGGGAAAGAAAGAGGTAAATGGGAACACAATTTCTGGGAGTATAATGAGTTGGCAGACTTTAAAGATTCACTGCAGAGTACAGACTAATCTGTCAGATATAGGGTGAGCAAATTGGTGTAATTAAAGAAATGATTTTTAAGCTATGATACAGAATTGACATTGCCTAGACATAGTAAGGCCTTGCTGAATCTAGTTATGGTGTCTGCCAAAAAATCAATTACTAGAAAATGGAAATCAAAATCCATGTCCAACCCAGAATTAATGGACATGCTCCACCTCAGGAAATCCAAATCCCTTAGAGCTACACACTCCAGGGACTTAAACCTCAGCACAGAAATAAATAGGACATGCTGGAGGGACAGATTCATATCCCAGAGGCTCTCCTCTCTTTGGAACAAAATCTCAATCCATGTTAGGCAGAGCCCCTCAATGACTCTCTTCAAGAGAAATCTTGACGAGTGGATGGGAGATCGTAGGTTTACCCCTGGGATCTCTTCTGTGTCCCTACTAGACAGAGGTACAGTAAACTAACCTTAAAAGGGCTATCTTCTGTGACCTACTATACAGAGACACAGTCAACTAATCTAAAAGGGTGGCGAAAGCCAAACACACTCTGGCTAGGCTTATAAATGCCCTAGGGCAGATAGCCTAGTATCAACCTATGAACCTATGAACCTACAAAGACGTAGTAAATATAGTAGCAGACTATTAGACGTAGTAAATATAGTAGCAGAGATAAAATAAATGGCATTGGGATCTTTAGAAAAGGATAGGAAAAATTACATACAAAAAATGGAAATTGTGGGAACAATACATACAGAGGAGGAATGAAGTTTAAAAGAAGGCAGGATATGAATGAGCTATGTGATGTTTGACTGACAATGACTGGATATATTATAAGTGATGTATAATACTTGCAACTAAAATTATGTCAGTATGGTTTGTGATGTATAATGTTTGCAACTAAAATTATGTCATAGTTTGTTTTAATTTATATAAATGTATGATTGCCTGTGTCATACGTGATAATTAAAAAAGTAGGAAAAAATTACTGAATCACTAAAAGAATCACAGGCCTAAAGTAGATGCCCTACGGTGACCACCTTAAAAAACTCCAGCTATACTCTGTTGCATATCGTCAACTCAGAGGTGATCTCTGCTTAACATACAAGGCCATGTCAAACCCAGAGCTGTTGGACATGCTACACTTAAAGAAATCCCAGTCCCTCAGAGCCACACGCTCCAGGGATCTAAACCTTGTCATCACAATAAACAAAACATGCTGGAGGGACAGGTTCCTGACCCAGAGACTCCCCAGACTCTGGAATAGATTGCCCATACATGTCAAGCAGAGTGCCTCTTTGACCCTCTTCAAAAGGAACCTTGAGGATTGGATGGGAGAAAGGAAATTCACCCCGGGGATCAAGTCAGTCGCCCTGCTAGACAGGGGTCCAGGGAAGTAAATAGTGTGGGAAGAAATAGACAGGGAATTGTTATGGCTAGGCTTGTATAGGCCCTAGGGCTGATAGCCTAGTACCAACCTATGAACCGATGAACCTATAAAATCCTTCAAAATACTGAAAAAATGGATTGGAAAAGTATAACCCTGAAGAATCAGAGTGAGCTGAATTCCTGGAAAAATGCTTATAAAATTAAAAAGCTTAAAGCAAGTGGCTTTTATTTTCTGATTGCTGGGCTTTTATTTTCTGAAACAATAGACTTACCCTTTAAAGGGGCACTGGCTCAGATTTTTGCTAGAGCAGTTTGTTTACATTTTAGTACTCTGTAAGTCACATGTTCAGCTAGAGGCAAGGTTTTCAAATAGCCTTTTTAGCATACTGTAAGTCAGATTACACAAACTCTCAGTGGGGGTTTTTAGAGGAAATGCTTAGAACTTGCAGCTACAGTTTGTCCTTTTGTATTTTCCTTCCCCCATTCATGAGCAATTATATTAGCTGAATGACTGGATTTTACTCAGCTAGAGATGCTTTTTTCTTGTCACACATAAACCTGGAGCCTCTTTAGCAATGAAGTGATAGCTACTTTACTATGTACTTGTTTTTGCAAGCAAGTATTCAAGCCTAGACAATAGTATTTTTCATGCTTGTTGCTACAAATGTTTTCCCTCCACTATCAATTATTTTTCATACAGTCTGTTATTAGTGTTGCTTGTTAGTGTGTGTGTGTGGTGATGATGATGCAGGTGCGCTTATATAGTCATACAGATTTTCCCTCATTTTACAGCACAGCATTGCTTTGGACAGTTGTGTCTTGCAAAGAAACATGTTGACTAACAAATGTCCAAATATTCAAAAATAAAATATTTTGCATCTTTTCTCTAAAAAATGTCATGCAGCTTTCAAACTGAATCTAATCACTGCTCTAAAAGTATTTTCTCATTAGCTGATGCTGTATGTTGCCCTTCAGAAATCACACCATAACTATTTGTCTAATAGTGATTTCATCCTACTGGATTTCTTTCCTCACTTTTTTTTATCATTCATTGTGGAAAAAGGTTTTCAACTTTCACATCTTTCCTGCCTGTTTAACTGCAGTACAGTTAATTAAACTGATTAACATTTGAAAGCTGAAGCAAATGCAGACTATACATTTTACCATATACTTTTCAGTACCATTCCTAGTATATTATAGTAGGTAATTACAGGGGTACTTTTACTAAGGCAGTAACAATTAAGTGCTGCAACCAAAATCTCATGCCACCGATAACCCTATATTTTGACAAGTTAGAATAGCTACTTTTATATGTACGTATGTATGTATGTAACGCAATCTACATTTATATTCATGTGGTTTGAAAATAACATTGTCTTATTTTTTACTGACATACTTGAAATTCTAGGCATTCTTGAATGTTTATAAATTTCAGATATGATACATATCTGATAATGCAGATCGCAGTTCACAGACCTATTAATCACGTCTGTACATAGGCTACATGATAGCATCACATAACACAGTGTTGTTTAGTACAGAGAAGTGACAACTTATGCAGATGCAGTACTGTCATCTTGGAAGACTTAGCAGGACATGAATAAACAACAACAACATTTGCATAAGGCCTGCCAGTACACTTCTGGATGACCCAAACCATGCAAACACACCCCAGCCCTGAATGAGAAATATTCTACTGACACAAAGTGTACTGTCTAGACAGCTAGACTGCAGATATCATGCCAGTGACAGAACAGTGTTCCCACTCATTATGTCACCTCTGGTGATCGCTCTCATTGCTGTGACTGCATACCTCATGCCAGTGACAGAACATTGTTCACACTCATTATGTTACCTCTGGTGACTGCTCTCATTGCTGTGACTGCATATCTCATGCCAGTGACAGAACAGTGTTCCCACTCAATATGCCAGCTCTGGTGACTGCTGTCATTGCTATGACTGCATATCTCATGTCAGTGACAGAACAGTGTTCCCACTCATTATGTCACCTCTGCTGATTGCTCATATTGCTATGCACTGATGATAAACGCTACAGTGCTATACCCCAAACCTGAATACATCAAATGAAAACAAGGACATGTTGTCTCAGTCCAAGGATAGGACTGCCATCACCTTGTCAAATGTCTGCAACAGTACACACAAGGTATGGTCATTGTGTTGATGTCACATTTTAGGTCTATGCAAATGTCTGACATAATGCTGAGGGTCAGTTAAACATTAAAGGGTAATGTAGCCATAATGACTTATTATGGAGTACAATAATATTATGCCAGGTAGTACAACATTCATACACTATATACATTATTTTCTGTCATTTCACTTTCTCAACAATGCAAACAGTTCTGTTGTTATCCTACAATGTGGAAATATACTTTTAGTACATCTGGGTGCTGACTAGACTGCATCGCATTACTGTACTGTCCTTGTCGTCTACTCTGTTATCCACACCCTCATTTGTGTAACTACCTCTAAATGTAATCAATAATGTGTTCTGAGCATACATTTTATATATATATATATATATATATATATATATATATATATATATATATATATATATATATATATATATATATATATATATATATGTGTGTGTGTGTGTGTGTGTGTGTACAATGAATAATCATCAAAGAATTTGTGCAAAACATCGAACAAACTCATTGGTAAGTATCACTATCACCACCTAAATCATCTAAAATAGTAATGGCAAATGTAAAACATGATTAGTGACTCCGTTTGTACCTGCATATTTACATATGTATCTCAATATTTAATTCAACATACATACATACATACATATGTGTATGTGTACATGCATGCATATATTGCAATCTTTAAGCTTTTTTGCCTGAGTAATGTGCATGCATATGCCTATGTGTATGCATGCACATAGGCAATTTATTCACATAGGTATACATCTTATAATTAACAGACATGGTTGATACTAGCATCCATAGTCACACATACCAAAATAAAATATTTTCATGTTGATTCCAAGATGGCTGACGACTAGACAAGTCCCTATTTACTGAGCTCCTCACATTTATGTAATATCCGCTTTTTTTACAACTTTGGAAAGATATTTTTCCTCAGATTTTTTTACAAAAAGCTTTCTTAGGGTTTTTACTACACATCTGGAATATTTTTCTCTTTGGAATTATCAATTTGGGAAGTATTTTTCTTCAGAACAGTGTGTGGCTTCAATTATTGTGGAACCATCCAGCTTAAAGATTCTCCTCAGAACCTGCTTCCCTGACTTCACTACTCCTCTCTGGGCATGGCTTCTAAACCGGATTCCATGGAGACACAAGCAACAAAGGCCAAATTCTCTTCCATGCTCTCACCTGAGAAGGATTCCAGCTCAAAAAGGCTAAGAACTAATAAACAAAATCCTGAATCTACTAAAGTAAGTAACAAGGATTTATCTGACTCAAACTTTCATTTAGATGAACTAAAATTAGCATTACAGCCTATTCAAGATGCAATTCAGAGTTTCTCTAAACAATTTACTGAATTTGGCATATCTTTGAAACAAATAAGTGAAAGAATGGATTTGATTGAAAGTAAAAATACAGCTTTAGAGATAAAAACAGATTCTTTGGAAAATGACTTAAAACTAAAGATAAAAGTATTTCAGAAATCCAAGCTAAATTACTAGATTTAGAAGCCAGGAGTCGTAGAAATAACATCATTATTCGTGGCTTGCCAGAAACTTATGATAATAAAACTTATTATCAGTAACAAAACAGATTTTTGAGGCTTTGTTAAACTGTGAGGCAACCTCAAAATCTATAATTATAGAAAGAGCACATAGAGCACTGCATGCCAGTCAGGATTCTTCATATCCTCGGATCATCTACACTAAGTTACTAAACTATCAAGACACTTTCCAGATCCTTGAAGCAGCTAAAAGTAAAAGCAGTTTGTGTGGAGAAATCATAAATTATCATTTTCACAGGATCTTCCTTCTCAAATAAAAATGAAAAGACAAAAACTTTCTCCTTACTGTGCTGATTTGATCAAAAGAGATAAGATTTCGTATGAGTTATCCAAATACTTTATCTTTTTATTATAATGACAGAAAGTTTATGTGCACAGATCCCAAAGAAGCAAAATAAATTTTTCTTAAAATCTTCAAGAAGTTGCCAGACTCTGTGTCTTAATGTTACTTTATGTATTTAATCTCTAATGGAATGTTTTATTTTATTTTATTTTATTATATTTAAGGTACTTCTTGTCACTTAAAACTTGACAATTTTTTTTTATGTCTGAAAATGTGTTATCAGTTTGTATAAAATAACTTGTTTGGGTACCTTTCATTTTTTTTGTTAGGAATGCCTTTATCTTAAAGGTAAAAGTTTTACTGGCTTATTATATTGACATTATTTCACGTAATCTACAGGGTTATTTTTATTCTGCGAAGTAATGGACTGTCTTATAGTGTATTGCAATAGTATTTTTCTAGCCCTTAGTGGTTTGTGAGCATTTTGGAGGGAAACTCTTTGTCTCGAGACATGCTACAAATTGTCAGACTACTCATTGCCTTAACAGCTACATCTTCAGTTTGCCTCGCACATACAGATGATTTTCGGAAAAGCTGATTGACGTTATAACTAGCAAAATGAAACCATCGTGTTCAGTCATCCTTTTCTTCTACTTTCAGTCTAGTTTTATATATGTCATATACATTTACAGTGTCCTATCATAAAAATAAGTAGGCTTATCTTTATAATCTGTTTTTTTTTTTTCTCCCTCGTTATTTGTATTTTCACTTTTACAAGCTATTTTATGAAAATAACCAGTTGGTGCCCCTTGGTTTATTTACAAGTTTTAGAAATAAAATATCGGTGGGAGCTGAGAGAATCATCGCAGGTTAGTGCTCTGTTTTAGACTGAGACATCTTTGTATGGGGTATGAAATGAGCTTTTGCGTGGGTTGACTGTGCTTCTTCAAATATAATTAGTACTAGAGAGCATCTCTTTATGAAGTTTAGCGGCAAGTCAGGCAATTGTGCAGGCAGTGGTTCAGTTGCCAGGCTTGTTTTAATAATCGGACTCTTGTGGTGACTGTAGTCTTAGGATATTGGAGTCCCTAGTTTATGGGACGCTCTCCTAGCATGACCGATGTCCAAGTGCTTGCTATTTGAAATTATATTTTGGTTCATTCAGTCTCCGATGGTTGTCGTGGAGCTTCACTTTAAATGGAGTGCAGTTTAGGAAGGGTTTATATGTTACTTATAAGCAATGCACTTATAAGCTAATCAAGCAATGCACAAATAAATTAAGCGATGATGGCGATTGGGTAATATACTTCTGTTTGTCAGTTTGAAACAGAGCGCTGTGGTATTGACTTGCTTCTGGATCGGTTGATATATGCTATGGTTTTGTAATGTGGTGGAGCGTATCGGTTGATTCCTTATAATATCTTGTAGAATTAATTTAATTTAGGGTTTAAGACTGATTCAATTTAGATTTAGAGTCAATTCAAAGAACATTAAAAATTATTAGAAACTCGAATGTGTTAAAAATTTTCAATTAGCGTAGTTTCTGTTTATTCCTTGTGATTCATAGTGATAGCATGACATGCGCTACTAAATTGACAGTGTATTAAGCGTTGTTGCTGCGTTGCAAAGATCTGCAATAGATTGAGTGTGCTAGGCTGATAGGAAGGTGTTTAATGAGGAACGTGTAGATTTGTTACAGCAAACTGAGAGATTCATAGGTATCATCAGTGGTGGTCAATATGGGAAATGGAAACGCATTGTTTTAGTAAATGTTAGATGGAGCTAACTAACATATTTATTAGTTTATTATTCTTTTTAAGTTGTTTAGTCATTGTTGACATTGGTGGTAAATGTGTTTTTTATCTTCAGTTCACCAATAAGATTTGCACTTCTTTACAGTGAAGATCGATGTGCTCCTCAGGCAAGAAACTTACTTGACTGTCAGAGAAAGACAATCTTCAGCATAAGTCTCAGTCAAATGTCTTGTTGTAATGTAGTCCAATACTTGCTGTAATAGAGCACAGGGAATACTTTGTAGACATATTTATCTGGCTTTTGGTAACTCAGTATGTGTTTCAATGCTATTCACTGTTAACAAGCAGCTAATTAACTACATCGCTGACAGTGTCAATACAAGCAAATTAATCATCAGCTCATGCATAAGGTTATGGTCTTTTCTAAACTGAAGATTAACATATGTTATTTCTTTTTTTCCTTTTTACAAAAAGAGTAAGAAAGGAAAGTAATATACTTCATGGTGGATAGTCAAGGCTGTATTTTATTAATGTGAGATCTTCGGTTATTTTTATGATATACAACTAAATGATAGGACTAAAAGTTTTGTTTATTGTTATACACTATATTTTGATTTCAGACATTATTTATATTTATTTTTGTTTCCAGAAATGTCGTAATAGGCATTGTTATTCTTTCTTGTTGGCGATATTAAATGGGCTGCTTACTTAACTGACTGCTATTTAAATGTATTATTACAATGACAAATATAAATCTAAAAGTTTTACAATAAGACAACTATGCCTGTTTTTTATAGTTAGTTGTCTGGTAATTTCTCTATTTTCTGAGAAATAGAAAGCTGGATTAGTTATGTGGGTCTAGTAAGCTTTGTACCTGTATTTTGTATTAGTTCTTTTTTCTTTAGTCTTTTTTTTAAAAAATAACTTTACTTATAAAATTTCAAATTCATATTAGAATATATTGCGTATTTCAGATCTGTTATGGGGTTGTCATGTTAGTGTAGTTCTCTTCTTCCCTGTGTAGTGTTCACTTATCATCCATAATTTATTCTTGTTGTTGACAACGTATTACTGTGTGTATATAGAGATGTTATTTTTCAACACTTATATATGAATCACATGAGAAAAATCATTTTACCATATTTATATTTACAAATATAGGAGCTTGTAGGTATTTTTTTTTGAATGGGGATTGTTTTATGTTGGACATCTTGTGTTTAGATAGTTATGTATATATGTTTTATGTTATTATCCTGGTTTTAGTCCTTTTAAGGACTATATGTAAAACTTATTTTGTAAAATTCATGTTTTTGGTAACCAAAACTGCTAGTTCTATTATGTCTATTTTGATCCTCCCTCATCAATAGGGGTATGGTGGGCAGGCACTAGGGTAAGGATGAGGGTAGTAGGTAAACTTCAAAATATTTATCCTCTGAGTTTACTTTTAACGTGGTGCTTTTATTTGTTTATAGACCAGTCTAGCTATATTCTTTGTTTTGGTACTTTTTTAAATACATTCAGGACATTACATCATATTTTCATTGCATCAATACCAACCTGCTACATTGCCCATGACAAATTGCTTAATAATTGATTCCTGGAATGTTAGAGGAATCCAAAGTAAATCCAAAAAATCTTTATTATTCCATTTGATATTTAAATCACAAGCCAGTATATGTTTTATTCAAGAGACACATATACCTCGGGATGACTGGGAAAGGGGGTTAAATAAAAATTGGATTAGGAGAATAGTAGCTTCTGGAGATTCTTCTAACTCTCGGGGAGTAGCTATAATTATTAAACAAAAATTCATAGGAAACATCTTAGAGGAGAAATACGACAATGAGGGTCATTGGTGCCTGTTTACTGCTACTATCCATAACCTGGATAAACCACTTTTAGTTCTAAATTTATATGGTCCCTGCACCAATCAACATTTATTTATCTTAAAAATTTTCAATTTACTTACCTGTTATAAGGACCATTATATTATAGTTGGAGGTGATTGGAATGCTGTAATAAATCCAGAAATTGATCGCACTAGTTGCTCCGCTTCTTATAATCATCAGGCTTCTCTGGCCTTAAATGAACTAATCTTGGAACATAATTTATTTGACCCACTTCACACCATAAAATTCTCAAACATAAAAGATATTTACACATTTTATTCTAAATGTTATCACTCATGGTCTAGATTGGATTTTTTTTTGATCTCCAACACTATTTCTAAATTTATTTTGGATTTTAATATTGAACCCAGATATCTTTCTGACCATTCAAGAATCCTATTAAAACTAAACATTACCCATAATAATAAAAATAATATCAACATAAATAAGTGGACACTGAACAATAATTTACTCTTAAATAAAGATATATGTACACAGTGCTCTGAAACTATTCAGGAAATGGATAACCAACTAGATTCAACGAATATTCCTTATGATATACAATGGGCGGCATGCAAGGCGAGACTAAGAGGAATGTTTATCAGTAAATCTGCATACCTTAAAAACATTACAATAAGAAAGAAGAGTTCTTAAAATCTAGAATTCATTCTCTCAAAAATCAGTTTAGACTGAATCAAGACTCTAGTTTTGAAAAGCAAATTTTAGATTGTCAAAAAGAACTAATTTTGTTACACCAAAATAACCTTTCTTTAGTAGATCAAAAACTGTTAGCTACATATTCAGAATGGGCTCAAGTTCCTTCTAAAATCTTGGCTAGAATAATTAAAAATAATTTTGACAAGCCAAAAATTTCATCTTTACTGTACAAGAATAAACTTTACAACACTGATAATGAGATTATTCATCTTTTTACAAAACTTTATTCAAAATTATACTCAAAATCAACTAATTTGTTAGGTGATAATCATATAAAAAGCTTTCTGAGTTCTTTAAATTTTCCCAAGTTAAATGAAAAACAACAAAGATTGCTTTCTGCTCCTCTAACTCATCAAGAGATTTCTGAATCAATTGATAGTCTTAAATCTGGTAAATCTCCTGGTCCAGATGGATTCACTCCGGAATTTTTTAAATCTTTTAAATCGGTAATTGTTCCTTTTCTTTTTAAAGTATATAATTACATAAAAGTCAAGGACATTTCGGATATCCATTGGAATACATCTAAAACTATTTTAATTTTGAAAAACAATAAAGAAAAAACAGATCCATCTAACTATAGACCTATTTATTTAATAAATTTAGACATAAAGATTTTAGCTACTATTTTGGCCAAAAGATTGAAACAAGTTTTACCCTCAATTATCTCCCAAGACCAATCAGGATTTATGTTCCACAAACATGCATGGGATAATACACTGACTTTAGAATCTATTTTACATCGTATAAAAAATGATCCTAACCCAATTTACGCACTGATTCTTGATGCATCAAATGCTTTTGATAGAGTCTGTTGGAACTTTCTTTTTCAAACGATGGCATGTTTCAATTTTCCTTTATCCTTTATAAACTTCTTGAAAACTTTATACAAAGATATGTTTACCAGACTCTATATTAATGGTTATATGTCCTCCCCTATAAAGATTACTAAAGGCACGAGACAAGGTTGTCCACTATCCCCTTTTCTTTTTAATATTTATTTAGAACCGTTACTGTTGTTTATTACTCAAAACACATTTCATAAAGTACCTATGATTCTAAATACTAAAATTCATTTTTCTGACTTTGCTGATGACTTAGTATTATACTTTCAAAATCCATTATCTGACCTTAACAAAATAACAAATTCTATTGAACGTTTCTCTTATGTTTCGAATTATCTTGTTAATCTTTCAAAAACTCATATGTTTCCTTTAAACCATATGGTTCATAAATTATACTTCTTTTCAGATCAACAAATCCAAATTACTTTTGGTATGAAATATTTGGGAATTAATTTGGAACACAATAATCATTCTTCTTTTCAAAACAACTTAAATAAAGTTTGGAGCTCAATAGTTTCTGACATAACTAGATGGGAACACCTAAATTTATCTCTTTTATCAAAGGCTGCTATAATTAAAATGAACATCTTACCAAAATTTTTGTATCAATTCAATTCTTCTGATCAGATAATTCCTAGGTCTTTTTTCGAAAAAGTAAATAATAAGTTAGCTAAATTTTTATGGTTTCCCAAATCGGTTAGAATTTCTTATTCTAGATTATCTACTTCTAAGGACAAAGGTGGTCTGGGATTAGCAAATTTCTATCTTTACTATTTAATTGTTTCATCAAACAAGCTTTTAATCATATCTAATTTTAAAAATAGTAAAGGCTTTTATAATCCCTTATGGGTTAAGATTTGGTATAATTACATTATATCTAATAACATAAACCCAGAGGCTATTCCTTTTATTTATTTAGATACAAGGATTACTAGTAAACTTTCTGTATTTCTTAAACAAAAGATTAAAGCTTTTCAAGCTTTATTAAAACTATGTGATCTAGATAAGTATTCTCACCTCTTTCAACCACTTCATCTAAATCCTAATATAACATTAGATAACACTCCATTTAACCTATCTAATTATCCTTTAATTAAAAACTTGAAAGTCTGGGATATCCTGAAGTATATTGATTTGTCCCTAATAGATTGGCGAAAAATTTTGAATGTAAATTGGAATTATTCTTCTATTCTTTGTCAATTAAGAGAAGTAATAATGGCTAAGTATGATCCCATAGAACCTATAGAACTTGATTTAAATAATCTTAATATGATAATTAATTCACTATCTTCATCAGATAAAATGTTATCAAAATCTTATAAACTTATAAAGAATCTAGTGATAGATCAAAACTGTCTCTTTTCAAATATCTGGTTAAATTATAATTCACAAATAACTGAGAATCAAAAACTCTTGGCAACTAGATATACTAGGGAGTTTACTCCATTTAAGAAATTGGGTTACACACAATTAATGATAAACAATGATGCTTATTACACACCATATAAACTAAATAAATTTGATCCCAATAAATCCCCTTCATGCGCATGTTGTTCCTACCCCAAGCTGACCTTTTACATATTCTTTGGTATTGTCATTTTTCCCATAAATTATGGACCTCTTTGAAAGTAAAACTTCAGAGAATGGGATACCATAAATCAACGCTGTCCTGGGAAATTGCTATTCTTCATATACCAATTATTCCTCTCTCAAAACAGGATACTCATGTAATTATTTTTATTTGCTCTTTAATAAAACTATACATAACTCAAAATTGGCTCGATCGTACCAAACTAAGCTGGGATACTTTCCAAAAAATGGCTTACTTATATATTGATGCTCAGAAAAACTTGGTTAAGAGTCCTAAAAAAATGGCTTTTAAAAATTTAGTATTAGAGAAGGTTTTAACTATTATTAATAATTAATTGTTTTTAAACTTTTTCTGGTCTTGATGTTTGATGTAATTTCTATATCCACAAATGAAATCTATCAATTTATGTTTTTTTTTTTTTTTCCTTCAAGTTATCATTTATTTTCTGGTTACCTATTGTATATAATGTATATATTTTGTGTTATTATTATCTTTCTTTCCAATTACCTATAAGAGTTGTAATTTGTTTTAATCAAAGTTATTTATATGTATTCAACTCCTAAGTGTATTGTGTATAAATCAATAAAAAGTTTTTTGACAAAAAAAAAATATTTTCATGTTCACCCACAAATATGGTACTTATGAAAGTAAGTATTAATGACCACACAAATTCACACTCATGTGATTATTCTACAAATATCTCTGACCTGGATAACCCCTGCATGCATACCACTCAACTATACAGATTTTTGCCTCTAATTTTTGGTCTGTTTAGCAATATTGTGCTTTTCTGGCAAAACATTGAGGACTGTAGTCAGAAAATAATGACACTTGAGTTTCAGACTTTATACCCTGCAAAACCTGTTATTCTATCAATTTAAGTTTGTAAAAGCAATATTTAAAAAAATGTTCCTATTTTGGGGCCTTTGTCCCTCCATTATTTATGGCGTTGTCCAGATTTCTTGCTCTAAGAGGTTGAGAAGTATGCCTGCAAGATAACACTTACTGCAAAGTTTAGCATTACACAGTGTGCAATTTTTAATTTCTGAATACCCGTCTACTGTATTTTATGTCCTGTAAGAGCAGCCACAATGTACATGGATGACATGGTACCTGTAAGCAAACATTTAATTGTGCATTTTAATAAAAAAGTAAAACAAATAGATTTGTACTGTACTGTCTAAGGTACCCTGACTTAAACTTAATCTCTGTATAAAATCATTTAATTTATACCCATTATTCAGCTTTGTGCTTGTTTGTTTACCTATTAATTTCACTTTGGTAACCAAGAAAGTATATTGGCTGACATACTCTTTTCAGTCACAACCTGACCTCCATGATAAAAGGCAGAAACAGAAAACGGAAAATAGAATAAAGTAGTATACCAATTTCTGAAAGAATTTCAAACAGTTTGGCAAAATGCAGAAGTGGAATTCAAGCACGATGGATAGATAAAGATAAAAAGAAATGAAGTGAGAGCAAACTATACCTATAACTTTGAAGACCAAACTAATAAAACTGGACAGACAAACATAATGTAAGACAAGATGCAGAACATTTTGGAAAAAAACGTATATAAAATCATTGCGCATAATACACAAACGCCACAGATATAGCCAACCTGCTGGCAAACAGGTTCAGTGAAAACTTCACCCCCCCTGTCCCCCATCAGTAAACCAGGACATCCCCAGCACCTGCCCTCTCAAAGACAAAAAGTATGGTGTCCATGGGACCTGATAACATCCCTGGATGCATCCTGCATGAACTCGGGCACGAGCTCTCAGCTCCATTAGACACCATATTCAACCAAAGCCTGAGCACCAGCTTCATTCCAGCTGAATGGAGGATAGCCACTGTCATCCCTCTACACAAAGTTGGAGCTTCCACTGACCCAGGCAATTATAGGCCCATCAGCCTAACTAGCCTGATCTGCAAGGTCATGGAACACATCATCATGGACCTTATAAACAGGGACATTAGCAACTTCCAAAAGCTTGATCCCACACAGTTTTATTTTGTCAAAAGGAGATCATGCCTGTTAAACTTGGTCAACTTCTTTGAAACCGTCACCAAAGATGGGGATGAGGGGAAGACTGTGCACAGTGCCTACCCTATGACACTATTCCCCACTTGGGCATAATAGATAAACTCTCCCAGCTAGGCATCAACCTGTATGTTACCAGATGGGTAGCTGACTGGCTCAGTGA
>NC_056746.1:401997147-402002147 GCF_019279795.1 Protopterus annectens | reverse complement strand
ATGACCTGAGAAAACTTTGGCATGAAATTAAAGTATCATTGTATTTGTTATACATCAAGTCATTAAAGTATGAGGAGATTCCTCAAGATTGGAGATGTGCACATGTGCAACCCATATTTAAGGGATAGGGGACCAGGACAGATCCAGAGTCACAGATACCCATAACTTAAGATTGCAGACGTGCACATGTGCAACCCATATTTAAGGGACAGTCAAACAGCACAAACCCGGACAGATCCTCACTATAGGAAAATCAAACTGAATATGTGAAAGGAATCGATATACACTTTTATGTTGTATAACCTACCACATAACATAAATATGTGAACTGGAGTACTGCATTAAGCCCAGATGTGAGGTGTCATTGTAATAAAGTGTTGAAATCCCCTAATAAACACAAAGACCCCATACAGTGTACATACACATGAATCATGGATACCAAACACATATAAACCATGTAATGAATAATATAATCAATGCCAAAAAGCAAATAGTATGCAAATTAAAAAATTAAGCAACACTAAACATTGCACAGTCCAGCTTACTAGGCGTAAGCAATGTGTAGGCCAGCTAACTCATTTTGCCCATTGCTATACCCCTTTAAGCAATGCCAACCTCAGATAAGCATGTTTCCCCATAGTTTATCATTTTAAAAACTGTCCAGTAGGTGGGAATACATCTCATAACTGGTTGCAACAAACCGTCACGATAAGGGCGTCCACACATATCCTCCCACAAAGTGTATGCATCATGGTCAGCATCAGCACACCTTACACATTTGTTAGACACTGCATTTGAATGTACAGGACATATGTCACATATCAGGCTCATGTAATGTTAACATATGCAGTGATGTGGTCCCATGGCATATCAAGGAAGAGTGCGTCATATCAATAAGGGTGTGTACACTCCCCATAGCCACGGTAAGGTTTGATGGTTGTCACTGTAATAGTATTGTATTGGTCATACATGCACCGCTGACGTTAAGATCTGTAAATCTGACATCAGGCATTCACAAATGACATATGTCCACATATCATCCCAGGTATGTGTCGGACAAACGAAAAGGGGCTGTGAGCATTATAACAGACATGACTGACACATTAATACACATTCAGCAATGGTGTGTACACCTGTGAGGTATGGTGCACAGTACATGGCAGGGTGCAGAACAGGTGCAAAGCAATAATGTGTACATGAGTGCAGTGTTTTCCAGGAGAAAGGGCATCACCTACTAACACAGCCCATGCATCACACGCATGTATACTGTTGCAGCTTCCTCCTGTAGGCAATATGATGACCGGTATGGGAGAGGGTGTGCACTTTCACGCACAGCGCTGGGGCATCCAGGAGGAGTCCAGAGTCATGGCAGGACTCCTTGTGAAAGAACATGACCAGACACTGCTGCAAGGCCAGTACCAGGGTTACCAATACAAAGAGGAAGCCTGGGACCGTCTCACTCGTGCTCTCACCAATGCCACTGGCTTACCCCGAACTGGTGGGCAGGTCAGGCATCACTATGCTGACCTGAAGTGGAGAAAGGGGAATCTGTTGGATCACTGAATCCAAGAGGCCAGGAGGACAGAGAATGTCCCAGCCATGTGTAAGTTTCAGGCCACTACCTGTTTAATAATTGCCAGCTCATATATATTATGGATAGTTGTGGCTAAATATTCCTCATGTCTTTCACAGTGGCAATTTGAGTCGGCTGTGAACCAGGAAGCCCATGCCTGTAGATTGCAGCGGTTGCGACACAAGGGAGGTTAGTAATACTCTTGCATGTACTGTCATAAGAAATAAATCTAAACGTAGTAGTAAGTTAATTGCCTGTATAAAACCTGTATTGTTTAAGGCATGTACTGCATACACCAGAGAATATGGCAGGTACAGTCTCATATAGGTTGTATATAAATAAAAGCATAATAGCCTGACAATAAAGGTCTAACTGCTGGACTGCATGTGTTTACTCTGGTATCATATGGTAATGTAGAGTTGCAATCTCTTAATAGTATTGCTGTATTAAGCACTGTTAACCACACTATGCTGCATAAATAAAATGTGTAGGAATGTTTGTATATAACTGTTGTAATCACAAGGGGTCACATAGTACAACTGAAAGAGACTTATACAGAAAACAGTGAAAAAAGACAGACAACATAATCCAAACAGCACACTCAACTGAGACGTGAACTGTTGTATTTTTAGCACACATAGCCATGGTTCAAATACTGGGAGTGGTAGTAGGCTGTATGCAGAATCATATCCCACAACTGTACAGATATATCCATAATGTCCAGTAAATTGGCCCATATCTGCTGCCTGTCACCCTGTCCCCCCCTGTCAAATCAGTGGGATGATCCCAGATGTTTAGGCAGCAAATAAAACAGGGTTTATTACATCAAGCTTTCGAGTTGAAACTCTTTTTCAAGAAAATGAGTTTCAACTCGAAAGCTTGATGTAATAAACCCTTTTTATATGGATGGTTGTGCTTTGCCTTTTGTTACTGGATTTAATTTCGTGTTGGTTCACCAGTATGTCTAGCTATTCTACACCTGTTTCTTGGACTTTGTTAGGCAGCAAATAAGAAATACAACTGATTGTCAGACATCTATAAGAACAAACCTGTCACTCTAGCAACTCCACAAAATGTTATGAGAGTAATAAGCCAAGTATGTTCCATCTACACCCCCATGTTGTCAAGCTGTGACCAGAGTGTGTACAGTAACAGAGTGAGATGTATGTGCATAATACTAATGTGGAATCTGGTAATATGTGTGGCAACATTCAGGTAGTACTAACAAACATTGCCCTCACAGGTCTGTATGATATGAAAACTGTGCCTAGAAATAAAAGATTGATATCCTGTACTGGTACTGTTTATTCTGGTATTGTATGGCATTGTTAGCGTTGCAGTTGCTCTGAATAATAAGGTATTACTCATCACTGTGACCCACACCATGCTACATAATAAAACTGTCTAGCAAATCCTGTATAACTGTGTCGTAATTACAAGTTCAGATTGTAAAACCACAGGAGACTTATAGATAGAAATCAGAGAAGAGATACACAGCAATATCTATATAGCACACTCAACTGTGATGGACACGGTTTTATTTTTAGCAGAGACAGCCATGGTTCGAATCCTGCAAGTGGTAGTAAGTGGTATGCAGAATCATACCCCACACATGTACAGAATTGTCCAGAATGTCCAGTAAATTGGCTCATATCTGCTGGCTGTTACCCTGTCCCCCTGGCATATCAGTGTGCTAATCTTCGACATGTAGGCAACATTTCATGTCATATAACTGACTGTCAGGCCTGTACATATTTGGAAAATGTCAATGAAAACAAACCTATCATTGCACAAATCACCAAAGGTTTAAGAGGGAAATAGTCAAAATATGTCCCGGTTCACCTGCATGTTGTCAAGACATGCCCAGAGTGTATGCAATAAGAGATGGACAGGTATGTGCATAACATCAACCTGGAATCTGGGAATATGTGTAGAAACAGTAGTGTTAACATACAATACCTCCACAGGTACACCAGGTAAGAGGTGTATACTGCTGGTAAAACTCAGTTCATGTATATAATTGTATACATCCATACCACTGTCCAAAGTAAGGCCATAGGGTAGCGTACTAAATCCTGTAAGGTGCAGATCACAGCACTGACTAGGAAATTAATGAGAACTACAGGAATATACTAGTTGTTAATTGACATCTCCCCCCCCCCACCATATCTGCAACAATAAACTAAATACACAACTCAATCGGTATGTACTCCATTAAATCTATTGTTGTGACATATGTCCTACTGCTTGATAAATAGTTAAATTTGTTCCTATGCATGTGCCATGTTGAAATACTGCCACATTGGTGGCATGCTACCATCAATGTACCTGCATGCTGTTGTAAAAGCCACTGTGGTTCCATGTATCTAGGACTTTTGATCGAAAGGTCAAAAGCCCAAATCCATTACCACTGAACACATTTTAACGAAAGTGCTTTCATCGAAAAAGCACTATCGTTAAAGTATGTTAAAAACCCCCACAAATTCTACTTGAATGCAGGGGTGCAAGCCCCCCTGTGCCCCCCCCCACACTTTAATATTCTCACTCCGAGGTCGCACTACAGTGGGGAAAAGGGAATTTTCCCTTACCGTACCACAGTACGACCGGAACAAGCATACTTACATGAAAGTGCTGCTTTGGCAAACAGCACTTTCACACAAGCATGCTCACCAATTTGGGATTTGGTGAAAGATGCAGTCGAGCATCTGTATGGATCCCAGCTCCATATATGCATGTGCTCTGTTTGCTATGCAACTGTTCCATATCTGTTTTTTCAAGTTAATGGGAATATCTATGCATGCTGTTATACCTAATCCTGGAGTGTGCTGATTATTACTAACCCACATATGTTGTAAATTTGAACACCATAGCATGTTTGGGAAGGCCGGTCCCAGCAGACCCACCTGTCCCACCTCATCTGGCCATGGCACTATGCACCAGCATGTCCGGGGTCCACTCCAGGACCTCCTCGTCCACTGGTCCTGCACCACCTTTGGGTGGAACCGCCTCAGGGGATGGGCTCACCTCCACCTGGGTGTGGATGCGGACAGGACACTGTCACCCATTGCCAGGTCCAGGGTGTGCTGCATAGTGATCTCTGCCAGGAGTTTGGAGATCTGCTACGGCAGCTTGAGGGCCGCGTTCCTCAACTAGAGAGTCAGCCCAGGCCTCCTACTCAGCCCCCACCATAGCCCTCTACCACAGCCACCTTCGGGGTTGTGAAGGTGCAGTGGTGACTGCCCATGGGTGGGGACCTCAGTCCCACTGTATCCACTATGGGGCTCATGGGCTTCTGATTTCCAAACACCCCTCCCCATCAAGGTGTTTATCTCCCATGTGTCATATACCACCCCTGTATGCTGTCTTGTGTCTCTTGTCTGTTATCCTACCCAACCTATCTCCCCAAATATACCTATTATCCCTCCCC
>NC_056746.1:401844994-401996647 GCF_019279795.1 Protopterus annectens | reverse complement strand
GTGGAGTATTTTATGGTCTAGCACCTCTACTTCGGCTGGGTGCTTTCTCTTCCATTGGTTTTTGTTGGTGAGCATTGGTTCCTGGTTTATGCTGTGTTTTGTATCATGGAGGAAGAAGGCGGCGTGGTCGATGTGGGCGTGCTATTAAAAGAAATGAATGAGCAATTGAAGCTTCACACTATGTTAATAAATAAACTCATGTCACCTTCTACAGCAAGTATGGAGTCAACGGTGAGTTTGGGTTTGCCGCTTACCCAAGCATCTCCTCCGCCAGTTCTTTCAGGATCCAGCAGTACTGGCATGTCCAATCATAATAGAAACATTGCCCGGTCTAAAGATAATTTTGAGCCGGTTAATAGTGACTCCTGGAAGCACAACCAATACCTGTTCAATTCTAAACAAACTCCTATAGAAACTGATGCTAATAATGTGAGAGGAAATATGAGGGAGCTGTTAAAACTATTTGAGGTCAAAATGTTTAAACTAAAGCGAACTCAAATGGAGAATGGTTATTTGCGCAAAAATATTGAATTGGGGCTTGTACCCAAAGGACTTAGACTGTGGAGATACCCAAATGGGAGTGAACGCGAACCGGATATGTTAAAAGACCTACATGAACTCTTTAATAAGACAGGTTTAGCGCTGATGGAAATTATGATAAAATATAATGACAAGAAAATAGAACTACTTTTGTCTGAGTTGGAAGAGTTGAACAATAACATCAGCCAGGATCTTCTGTTTGATCAGTATTACACAAACTATGTTAACATCATTAAGGATGTAGAACATAGTTGTAATATTATATATGATAAAAAACATAACAAAATTAAAAGGGACATTAAGGTATATGCATCGGGTATGGTGTATCCTAAATCACAATATGTAAATCGAAGTCACAGCAGGGAAAAGTCAGACAACGGCATTAACCGTTTGGATGTACTGGATGACATCACTTCCCCTCTTCAGTCGGAAGGCTACAGACAATGGCAATATGGCAGCCCAGGTGAGGGAGAAGGTCCAAGGAGATCTAAAAGATTAAGGGGGCAATATATTCATGAGGAAGACGATGACTTTGAGCGTACAGGCGCACGGCCAAGAAGGGATCCGGACAAATATAAAAAAGTTAATTTTCAAAAAAACACATGGGGGACGCGCAAGTAGCCGATGGCGTCCAGAACCACGAGGTACTTGGTAAGCAGATTTATATGGTTTCATCTAACAGTTATGAGTCGATTCAAACGGACGCCAACATTGGTGTCGATTTGTCCCTTTCAATAGACAATTGTTTAGACTATGATTGTTCCACTCATGAAGTCCACCGTAATCATCTAGATACAGACAATATATTTCATTTTGGTACATTAGACGAAATGATTATGTCGGAGGTATCTATGGGACGAAATGATCAACAGACATGTGTGTACAATGTGGACAGTAGTGACTCATTATGCGATTTAACTGTATACGCTTACGATGGACAATCACAAGATTTTAATAATGTTTCTCTTGGCGTAAATGACAAGGGCAGTTCTGGTAATAATGATTTAGATATGTTTTTTGATGTAGATGAGCATTTTGGAGGCAATTTGTGTATGCAGGAAACTCTTGACAGTTTATCTGAAAAAGGAGGGGAATGCAGGTTGTTTTTAAACCTAATATTGTGGTCAATGACAATGGGGATTTTAAATTATACAATTACACACGTCAGTTATTTGATAGAGAATGTGTTAATTTATTTTCAAAGGGTTTTAGTTTTGTACCATGCAGGAGGGGGAATGTAGTAAATACAATTGTGGATTTAAAATTATTCACCCGAAAATTGAATTTAAAAATTTTGTACCAAAGTAATCCTTGGGGTATTAATGAAGAAAAAAATAGATTATCTAAACCTAGTACTTATAACCCTCCCATGCATGAAAAAGTGGCTTTTTTTGAAAAAGTCACTGAAAATGACATCAGGGATGTTTTTACCAAATACAATACCAACTTTAATAAAAATATGACTAATAAAGAGGAAGCTACTTTAAAGAGGATTTTGTCCACTAAAAATATTAGAATAATGAAACCAGATAAGGGCAGTGGAGTAGTAATAGTGGACTACCAGGATTACACTTCTTACATGAATGCTTTGTTGATGGGAGATACATATGTGGAAATTAGTAGAAACGAAATAAATATAGCTCATAAAAGAATTGACATAACACTTAATGATATGTTGTATCAGGGTGAGTTGGATGAAAATGAATGGCGTTTCTTACAAAATGAGTATCCAGTTATTAGTGGAATTTTTGGTATCCCAAAAATACATAAAGGCTTAGATAATTTACAATTTAGACCTATAGTGGATGGTAAACATAGTAAAACACATTTTATTAGTCAATTTTTGGATTACCATTTAAAGCCTGGTATAGAATTTTTTTCACATATACTCAAGGATTCGTGGGATTTTTTGGCAAAAATTAAATCTATTGCATTTAACACGGGAGATACATTTATTACCATGGATGTTTGTAACCTGTTTACTGTTATACCCCATGATAGGGGACTTGAATGGTTAGAAGAGCAGCTATTTCATACTAATTTGTATGACCAAAACAAAATCAATGTTCTAACGAAATTAATGGATATTGTATTTAAAAAATCATTTTTTATTTTTTGAAGGGGCATATTACAAACAAAAGAGCGGAGTAGCTATGGGGGCAGCTTGTGCCCCCAGTTTTGCAAACTTTATATTGACTTATTGGGAGCTCAACTATGTGTTCAATACTGAGTTTTTTACACATGTTAAATTTTATGGTCGTTTCTTGGATGATTTATTTATTATTTGGAACGGGGAACAGGCAGAACTAAAAGCCTTTTTAGAGTATATGGATAGCAGTGTTTGGTTTTTGAAGTTTACACATGTTATAAGTAAGGACAGTATTAGTTATTTGGATATTAAGTTAACATATGACAAAAGTAAGAACAAGTTAATGTCGAACATCTACAGAAAGTCCACCTTCTCAAATTCTTACTTACATTATGATAGCTGGCACCCTGACCACCAGAAAAAAGCTGTGGTCAAAGGTCAATTGGTGAGGGCAGCCAGAATGGTTAGTGAGGAGGTGGACTTTGAAAACGAAATACAGTTCATTACAACATTATTTTTGAACAGGGGCTACCCAAAGGATTTTTGTAGTAGTATTGCCGATGAGGTGAAAAACAAAAGGCAGAATGGTTTTTATCAAGCCTTATTAAATGGCAATGAGTGTTTGGTTGGTAATGGTAACAAAATTCAATCTGCCGATAATAGGGGATCCATATGTAATAGTATACCTTTGTTTATCACTACCTTTAATGACACCTTTTGGGTCATTAAAAATATTATTAAAAAGAATTGGAATTTTATAAAGTTGGAGAAGACCTTGGGGGACCTTTTCAAAGGGAGTATTACATATGTTTTTAGGAAAGATACATCATTCAAGGATTTGTTTGAAAGTGTAAATGTTAAGGTGGACATTCATTCTAACAAACCCAATGGGTAACTTCAAATGTGGTAGGTGTTCAGTATGTAAGCACCTGATTAACACTGGCACAACAGCGACAGTGAATAATTACAGTATTAAGATTCATCAACATATTAATTGTTGTACTAATAATGTTGTATATATTGCAGTATGTCAACAGTGTGATGTTTTTTTATGTTGGAAAAACCAGTAGGCATTTGAGGGACAGAATTAAAGAACATCTATCAGATATCAAAAATAATAGGTTAACTAATGCCTTAGCCAGACATATACATCAATACAAAAATCACCAGTTCAAGTTTTTTGGAGTATTACATCAGAGAATGGATCAACAGGGTAAAATTACTAAATATAATTTGGACACATCAGAATTGAGGATGCAGATTTTATTGAATGCCCATCAGTACCCTGGGCTCAATGAATATATTAGTATTAAACCTATTTTATGGTTACATTGTATTAAAGGTAAATAGTGTGGGTTACGTTACTATTAGAATTAATCACATATTGCATAATACATTCCCCCGGTTTACATATGTCATAGATAATAAATTATAGATAATTTAATGGATAAATTTTATAGTTTTTTATACATAGTACAATATTTTAGACTATATTTATGGTTGGGTTTACGGCCTAAGGAAGTAGATTAAATACATATTAAATACATTTTAAATACATAGTAAATAAATATTATATATATAAAGATTGAGTTTATGTTATATCAGTACACAATGCAAGCATCATAGTTTTTAAAAATGTTTTCACTTTATTGATGAGTGAAACACAATGTTGTTACATGTTGTCATTTTTAATATTGGTTTTATTTTAAATATGTTTACCATTAATTATGTCATTGATTGGTTAATTAGTTTTTTAACTTGGCAATTAAGGGTATTTTAAGCGGCTAGATATTGTAATGTACTTTGAAACCTAGGTCGACGCAAGTATCTTTCTGTCAGTTTGTCAATAAACTATTTTTTTGGAGCGTTACATTGGCCTTGGATTATCATTCTTCACTGTGGAGTATTTTATGGTCTAGCACCTCTACTTCGGCTGGGTGCTTTCTCTTCCATTGGTTTTTGTTGATGACAGAAAAACAAACAAGGGTGTCTTGAATTGTGGCTGGGTAGTACTGCTATACAACACATCAAGTCAGGGAATTAAGATGGGGAGTTCCAATCAGTGCTGCAGCAAGGGTCAGTACACAGCACTAGTACCATACAAATATGGGCCAGGGACTAAAGGAGGTGCCAAGATATAGACTGCTCAGGAATGAAACAGAAGGACGTGAATAAGCTGGCATAGTGATTTCCTGTTAAGGAGACGGCATCAAATACAAGATTATAAATAAGGAGGAATGTCCACCCCATGAATACGAGAGGAAGAAGTGAGAGTCAGCACGCAGGGTAAGCAGTGTGACAGTTAAGGTAATGGAATAAAGGAGAAATGCTGCTATAATGAGACAAAGTGTCAAGTTCTAGAAATGTCAGTGGGGGGAGTTGATAGAATGGAAAATGAATAAAGGTGTGAAGTAAGAGGAGGAGAGGAGCTACACTCATTGGACTCTGAATCTGTAAATCCAAAGTGGGTGTGAATCCAAGGTTAAAGAGTGAAGAAGAAGTGTGAACTGACTAAGATCTTAGAGTAAGTGGGGTTCAGCCATCTTGTCTAGGAATGTACCAGAAAAGCTAGGCAGAGAGGTCACCTGGACTGGGAGGGTATAAAAGGAATGAAGCAAGCAAGTTGGTGTGTTTGAGAATATCCCTGCAGATGTCCTGATAGGGAATGATTTTGACAGTGCAGTACTGTGTGTCCATGCAGTTACACGCAGTCAGGCTTCTAGACAAGTATGTGGGTCAGTTAGCCTGGGGGAGACCCAGACAGACCGCACACTGGCAGCCAGGACTTGTGAGGTGGTTACTTCAGGGAGGCAGCTACCCTGTAGCAGTGAGACTGAAGGTGAGCCACAGCTGTTTGCGAGTACTGATGTTCCCTTGGACAGAGTGAATGCAAGGACAGAGGCCAGTAGTAGCACTCAGGCTGACAGTGAGGCACCACTATCAGAGGATGCCATGCTTCCTGTAGAAAGGGGAGCTGGGATGGGTTACTAAGAGAGAGTTGAGACAGGCTCAGCTCTCAGACCCTACATTACAAGGCCTGAGGGAGGTAGCCAGTGAGGCATCTGATTCTCAAGGGAAGGGGGGAATCTGTATACTGGGAGAATGGGTTACTGTATAGAGAGTGGACCCCTGAGGGAGGGCTACAGGGTGACAGAATACAACAGTTGGTAGTGCCCAGAGCCTACTGTCTGGCACTTCTAGCCATAGCCCATGACATTCCCTTTGCAGGTCATATAGGCATAAAACGTACAAAGAGATGCATTATGCAGAACTTCTGTTGTCCTGGGATTTCCAGAGATGTAACAGGGTACTGCAGGACCTGTGAGCAGTGCCAAAAGGTAGGCAAGGCATGAGGCAAAGTGAAAGCTCTTTTGATGACTTTGCCTGTGACTAAGGAGCCATTTCAGAGGGTAGCTATGGATATTGTGGGGACACTGAGTACCCCAAGTTCATCAGGGAAAAAGTATATTCTAGTGGTAGTAGATTATGCTACCAGGTACACTGAGGCAGTGGCTCTGTCCTCCATTGAGGCTGAAAAGGTGGAAAATGCTTTGTTAGAAATTTTCAGCAGAATAGGTTTCCCAAAGGAAATATTGACTGATAGAAGTGCCAATTTCATGTCAGACCTGCTCGCTTGTCTGTGGAAGTACTGTGGGGTGAAGCACCTAAAGACCACCCCCTACCATATAATGAGGGAGGATAGTGGATGATTGTAAGTAATATTGAATAATAATTATAATAATAATAATGATGATCATAATCCTAATTATTAATGATAAAAGTGAATGATGACCTCTAAGTTTGCAGTTGACTGTAGGCTAGGAGTACTCACTGAATCTTCAAATTATTTGGCCAGCCTGCATTACGGTATATTTTGTGAAGTCACCTACCCCTGGGAGCTACCACACTGACAACATGTGTCCATCACATTTGCCCAGTTGTTCAGGGTTTGGGAACTTATGTGGACAGTGACTTAACTTTTGACCAACATGTGTCTGTTGTTGTAAGAAAGTTTGTCTCTACTGTTCAGATTATAAACAAACAAAGGGATTGTGCCTAGATCTAGAGATGTCACTGACTCCCTTTACTCAGCTTTCACTGGGCCAATTATTGCACATAATGCCCCCCTTGGCATGTATCTGTTCAGACACATGCAACAACTGGAGTTCCCACAAAGATACCTTATTAAAAGGATACAAGGCCTAAACAACAGGTCCTACATGGACTGACTGAAACCCCTGTCACTATACTATGTATCCTTCAGACTCCTAAGATGTGACCTGTGTCTGGCATAGAAGGCATCCTCTGACCTATTGCTACTGGATTTACTCCACATTAGAAAGTCAAATGGCATCATTAATACTTGGCTTAGGCATCTAAACCTCTTCTGCAACATTAATAGAACAGTTTGGAGGGACAGGTATATTTCACAGAGGATATCGCTGCTGTGGAACAGACTACCCATCCACATAAAACAAAGTTCACTCCTGACCACTTTCAAGTACAACTTAGATATATGGATGGGAAACAGAAAATTTACCCTAGAATTGCCCCATGCACTACAAATGAGCAGATGCAGCTCCTAAATGCTTTATCCTGGGCATGGGCCAACTCAAATTATCTGTGGTATGACCCCAGTTATTCTCATTAGGGGTAATATGTAATTATCAACCATGGGACAGGTAAGGTCAATCTATAACCAAATGAGATAGGTTGTTTCAAACACAAAAATGGCAATTAGCTAGATAAAATGGCCTGCAAGAGCAGCTAGCCTTGTACTTACCTTACCTGTGAACCTATAACCTTACATTTGACATGCACATACAAAAATGCTAAATAAAATCACCAAAAAAGTGGAATGCTTTATGATCCAAACACGTTCTCACCAACACAACTAAAACTACACTCACCACAACTTGGCACCTGCCCTCACTAGTTTATGGAACACCCATTTTTACTAACTTCCAGACAGCACAAAAAGCAAAGTTTGAGCAAGGCTATAATAAAGTGGCTAAATTAGCAGCTAGTGCCACTTTCATAACGCACTACTGTATAGCACTGAAAGCCTAAATTGGTTAGAACTAACCCATCAACTAACATGTACAGAGCTTCTTCCCACCTATAACATTAGCCAGCAATCATCTGCTTGTCTGGCACTAAATACCATTCTATACAACTATGTTCTACTGCATCATCATGATTCAGTGATTCAGTGAGGAAAAACCTTTCAGTCCACAACCCCATCAAATCTGCAGGGCATGATCTATATGTATACCATGTTGCTAAGGCCTTCTTAACTATATCCATTAGGTCACTACCCTCCCTCCAGTCCTTCAAAACCATACTGAAATAGTTCTTAACCAAACTCTGTCTCTGTTTTTGCTCAGCCTCAGGATAATGATATTCTTAAATATGAACAAGTTCCTTTTCATAGCTTATACCTCCTTACTCCCCCTTTTCACTAACTTCCTAACTTTATCTAGATATGTAATAAGTTATGTTTCCTAACTTCATGCTGCAATTCCTGTATGTATCTTAGTAGTTAACCTTTCACTTCTAAAAAACTGTGTACAGTTTCTCGAATCAATAACTCATTGTTATACAAGATGTATTTGTTTTAACTAATTTTGTCACATTATGTCCAATTTGGCATAATTATTTAACTTGTAGATGTTTTATTTTATTTTGTAGTTTGTTTTTAAATTGTTTTCCAAATTTGTTAGAAATACTATGGAACTTTTCTCCCTGGGCCTCCAATAAAAATGGGCACCTGCCCAGTTAAACTTTCAGATGTCAGTAAACAAATAATCATGCTTGACCTTATCCTTAAAATTGTTTAGTCTGCCTACACCCGACTTCTTCTTCTTCTTTTGGCTGCTCCCGTTAGGGGTCACCACAGCAGGTCATTTGTTTCCATTTCTTCCTGTCCTTTGCATCTTTCTCTGTCACACCAACCACCTGCATGTCCTCTCTCACCACATCCATAAACCTTATCTTAGGCCTTTCTCTTTTCCTCTTACCCGGCAGCTTCATCCTTAGCATCCTTTTCTCAATATACTGAGCATCCCTCCTCAGCACGTCCAAACCAATTTAATCTTGTCTCTCTGGCTTGTCTCCAAACCATCCAACCTGGGCTGATCCTCTAATATACTTATTCCTAATCCTGTCCACCCTCGTCACACCCAGTGCAAATCTTAACACCTTTAACTCTGCCATGTCCAGCTCTGACCCCTGCCTTTTTGTCAATGCCTCTGTCTCCAATACATATAACATAGTTGGTCACACTACCCTCTTGTAGACCTTCCCTTTCACTCTTACTGGTACTCGTCTGTCAAAAATAACTCCTGACACTCTTCTCCAGACTCCTGCCTTTTTGTCAATGCCACTGTCTCCAATCCATATAAGATAGCTGGTCACAGTACCCTCTTGTAGACCTTCCCTTTCACTCTTACTGGTACTCGTCTGTCACAAATCACTCCTGACACTCTTCTCCAGATCCCTGCCTTTTTGTCAGTGCCACTGTCTCCAATACATATAACACAGCTGGTCACACTACCCTCTTGTAGACCTTCCCTTTCACTCTTACTGGTACTCGTCTGTCACAAATCACTCCTGACACTCTTCTCCACCCACTCCATCCTGCCTGTACTTTCTTCTTCATTTGACTTCCACACTCGCCAGTACTCTGAACTGTTGATCCCAAGCATTTAAACTCATCCACCTTCACCAACTCTAATTCCTGCATCCTCACCATTCCTCTATCCTCCCTCTCATTCACACACACAATTTCTGTCTTAGTCTTGCTGACCTTCATTACTCTCCTCTCTAGAGCATATCTCCACCTCTCCAAGGTCTCCTCAACCTCTTCCCTACTCTCACTACAGATCACAATGTCATCTGCAAACATCATAGCCCACGGGGATTCCTGTCTGATTTCATCTCATCTATTAACCTGTCCATCACCATTACTATAATATAATATAATATAATATAATATAATATAATATAATATAATATAATATAATATAATATACAACTTGTGAGTGCAAAAACTACCCAAATGAAAACCAAGAAAAAGTTACACTCAGATAAGGAAATGTGTGGAAATAACTGGCCACCCACACCACAACTAAAATCAGCAGACTGGAAAAATACAAAAGCAATATTACAGGTCATTAATTAATTCATACTTCTCAACTATCCCTGATTTGCCATATATTATTAACCTTCTCCTTATATAAATGTTTTCATTTTTTGGTAAATCACTGTAGATTACAGTCAGTCTGTAATGTCAGACACACGAGTTTCATACTTCAGTCCGTAATGTCAGACATTAGAGTTTCATACTTTAGTCTTTAGGAAATCCATGTTGTTGAAAATCCAGTTTTTCTACTAATGTGAGTTAGGGTAATATTTAAAACTTACACCTGTTTTTGGACTTGGAAAGACTCTGGTGGTCATTAATCTAGTATAAAGCTATAAATCTATTATTTATGCACAAAACATGGCACAACAATACACTGAATGCATCATTCATACTTATTTCTTCCTACAACATATAGTCCAAAATCAAGATTGACATAAATAATGAAAGAGAATGTAAATAATCTCATACATAAAAATGTACACTAACTTGTAACATCCTACAGTAGGCTTGTAAGCGTGTACCAGATTGTCTTAGTGGAGCCATGGTTTTGTGTGAAGCAGACCGTTGTTTCAGTTGAGCCAGCAGGGAAGTCTACTCAGTATCAGAGCAATAAAACATGGCTATATTCAGTGCCACATACAGTACCAGGAGGTAAAGGGACATCTCCGGTTTCACAACCCCTCAACAAAACTAATTCTAAACGTATTCTCACTATCAACAAAAAGAAAACACGATAAGTATTGTACAAAAAATACCTAAATAAGCCAGCTAAATAAGTCAACAATGAGCACATATCCTCAGTTGAGCTAAAATCCTGCAGAGCAAAGCAAAAAGAACATGGTAAAGCTCCAAGAAAACCAGGCTCGCAAGCAATCAGTGAAAAAATAACCAGTTAGCAATGTAAATAACACTCCTTCATTAACACAAACACACACTGAAATTATTGCACACTCAGAGCATAGGAAAACTAGCAACCTGTAAAAAATCAAGCCTATAATACAAAGCTTTACACATATAAACCATGCAACATGAAACAACTACATCAAATACATACTGTCCACTTAAATTTCTCCAGTAATGAAACCAAACACAAGAGATGCCATCAATAACCCACAGTTTAAATCTGAATCTCCCAAACATAAATAATGTTCACTTACCTGTAATGTACAAGTGTGCAGTCTAAACAAGTTCCATTAATTCTTCGAGCAGCCATATCCTACAAAGATGACTGCATCTCCAGATGACTTGCACAGATTGTACAGAACATCTTAAACAGCAGAATATAGCAATTATCTATAAAACTTAATCAAAAATAAAATTCAAGTCACCTATAGCAAATCGTGACAGTCATTTATAATCCCACTGTCACCAACTACAAAAAGTAAAATTCTTAAAATAGTAATTTAATAAAAAAAGGCTGCACCAACCTCTCGTCTAACCTTCCTTTATGACTGTGAGTTCCACAACTGAGCAGAATTCTGTAGAAATCTACACATATTTCAAAAAACAGCATACCTACCCCAAACAATTAAGCCAAGCCTTGTTTCTCCACATGATGCACCTAGACCATATTTGACTTTACTACTTTGTAAGGAATGCACAAATAGATTACACAGTTTAACACATTCAGATAAATACATACATTGAAATGCATAAGACATTTTAAACAGCTCAGCATTTAAACCTCTCATTGAATGAAATGAAAGTCAATACCAAGCAAGAAACCAATGCACTTAGCACCTCATCAAGTTGGATATGACCATTCTCACCTCTGCTGGCACCCATTGTTTAATCCAGTATGTCCAAGATCAAAAATACTGAACAGAAAGCCAAGGATGACTGTAGCAATTGTAGAATAATTAGCATGCAAACCAATTGACTCAGGCTTCTCTCACCACAAACTGAAAATTATGTAACTTTTTTAATATATTTAGTCAATGTTTTAGTTAATGTAACAAACTTTAAAATTAATTTTCAGCAGAGATTGATATATGCAGAAAAGTATAAGAAAGCTCCGCACACCGTTGTAAATCTCCTGTGTAGAGGCTTATAACACACTTGGAACCGATGTGAAAAAAATAATTGAAGTGAAAATCACGGAAGCCACAAATATTAGTTGCCCAATATGAGAGTTGATAAACAGAGGTTGGCATGAGAGGAAACACATTCATTTTAATGTTTTGCTTCCCCTTCAAGAACAAAAACCTCTGAATGTATGAGCTGGGTTAAGCTTACAGAAACTGGCATCTCAAGATGGCATGAAGCACAAAAGCAAAATGTACATTAAAGTATTTTGACTGATACATTTTTGCAGACTGATACAATGTGCAGACAAATCCTTCTATGTGGCACACCTCATCACTAAGGGCTTTTCATCCAGAAAAAAGGAGGTCATTATCCCACTGTATTCATCCCTCATTAGACCCATTATAGAGTACAACGCCCCATTTGGTATGTACCTCACAAGACATCTGTAGCAGCTGGAAAGGCCGCAGAAATACCTCACTAAAAGAATCACAGGCCTAAAGCAGATGCCCTATGCTGACCGTCTAAAAAAACTCCAGCTATAGTCTGTGGCATATCGTCTACTCAGAGGTGATCTCTGCTTAACATACAAGGCCATGTCAAACCCTGAGCTGTTGGACATGCTCCACTTAAAGAAATCCCAATCCCTCAGAGCCACATGCTCCAGGGATCTAAACCTTGCATCACAATGAGCAAAACATGCTGGAGGGATAGGTTCCTGACCCAGAGACTCCCCATACTCTGGAATAGACTGCCCATACATGTCAAGCAGAGCGCCTCCTTGGCCCTCTTCAAAAGGAACCTTGACAATTGGATGGGAGATAGGAAATTCACCTCGGGGATCATGTCATTTGCCCTGTTAGACAGGGGTCCAGGGAAGTAAATATTGTGGGAAGAAATATCCAGGTAATTGTTATGGCTAGGCTTGTATAGGCCCTAGGGCCGATAGCCTAGTACCAACCTATGAACCTATGAAGACTGCACATACTCCTTCTCCACTCCCACATACTGCATCTCCATGCAGGTCACCCAGGAGTCACCAGGAAAGCAGACCTAAGCATGTTATGCCCACTAATTGTGCTTCCATCCATGGATGTGACTTAGTCATATGAAATAGGCTCATAGGAGTTGCAAATTAATTGAGCTGGAAGGACATTTCAGCCTTGCCATTACCCACCCTTAAGCCTTTCCACCCTTTTCAAGAAGGACTAAGCCAGTCATACCAGGGATGAATTTATGAATACCCTTTTTAAAGGCAGACAGTGTGTTACACTGTTAAAATGGGAGAGCTAGTTTGTTCTAGGGAGGTGGCTAAGCACTGTGTTATAAACTATACCTCCACCATGTGCATTTATTTGTTGGAGTGGATGTATATCTATGGTCCTAGTATTAGGTGGACTCCTGGGTTTATAGATGTATAATATAGTTTTTTGAATTACTGGATCCAATGTAACCAGCAAAGCCTCCTTGCTTTGCCGCAGTAACAAATGATAACTCTGCCCGTAACTCTAACTTGCATCTGAAACCCAAAACCAAAAAAAAAGGCTGTTCCCATAACACTACCAATATGGAAGTCAGTTGGGACTCTCATCACACACACACACACACACACACACACACACACACACACACACACACACACACACACACATACACACTAAATTATCCATTTGTCTTGAATCATAACATAGGACGAGTGACATGGGATCCAGAATCGAGACCAAGAGGCACTCAGTTAATGTTGGAGGAATATAGAGGAAGGGATCGTCCCTACTGAAATGCGTGCTTCTAGTATCTTCTAGTGCTAATGTTGATAGTATGCAGCATGTGGTGTGAAAAAAACAGCCAAAACACATGGCAGCAATTGTGAGTCCTGTAACTACCCCTAGGGAGCCACATAGCTTTCTAGCAAATTCCACAGCACACACAGTCTCAGTGAAGCACAAGGATGAGTCAGCAAACTCAGAACATGTGCCCTAACCTAGCCTCATAGTAAGCTGTCATAATTGTGGTGGCAGTCATGTATCTACAAGAGAAAAGTGTTTAGACTTTGGTCAGCAGTGACACAAATGTAAAAATTGGAATAATTTCCAAATATTTTGTAAATCAAAAGAGGCACATTCTTTTTATTAAAAAGAGAACATTCAAAGAGACAAGCTGAGCAATTAGAAAGCTGTGACCCTACTTTTTATGTTGATGGTGTGCCTTTGCTTAATGAAACAGTCAATACAGTAGATTTGTGGGCAAAGAATGAAGTATTTTGTACTGTTCAGATACATGGGTCTCTCATAGAGCTCAAAGTTGATACAGGTTCAAAGTGCAATGTTATATCAGCAGAAATATTTGTTAAGAGTATTTGCTGGTGAGAAGCTTGATTTGGCAAAGTGTAAGAAGCTTGTTGCTTATGGTGGTAAAGAAATTCAAACTCGGAGCTCAGTAGTGCTTTCATGTTGCTCTGCGGGAAACAGCTATGACTTGAAAATGTACATGGTCAGAAGACATGTGCAGTTGTTGGTGGACTTCCAAGATAGTTTGAGAATGGGACTGATTTCACTTAATGAGGAATACACCATATAAGCTTAAAAGACAACTGTTCCATTTTTGCCCAGACTATTTTTTCTACCTATGCTCATCTTTTCAAAGACAAACTAGGTAAATTCTCAGTTGTATACTCCATGAAGTTAGCACCTGAAGTCAACCCAGTTGTCAGAGCAGCCTGGAAAGTTCCAGTAGCTATGCAGAACAGAGTCAAAGCCGAGCTGGACAAAATGGTGCAGCAAGGTGTGATTTGTCCAGTTGGCGAACCAACTGAATGGCTGTCTTCCAATGGTGGTAGCTCCTAAGAAAAGCTCAGATTATATCAGAATATATATTGATCCATGAGATTTGAAGAAAGCACTGAAAAGACCTCATCATCCAATGCATACAGTCGAAGAAGTCACTGCTCTTATGCCAAACACCAGTGTTTTTTCTGTCTTGGATGCAAAGAGTTCATTCTGGCAAATTTTGCTTCACAGAAAATATTCATTGCTAACCACTTTCAGTAATCCTTTTGGCAGGTACAGATTTTTGAGAATGCCATTTGGGATAAATTCTGGCGGTGAAGTCTTCCAGTGTGCCATGAAACTATTTTTTTCTATTTATCCGTGTGCTATTATAGTAAATGATATTCTAGTAGGAAGTAACGGTGAAGCCGAGCATGACAGAAACCTCAAGAAAGTTCTGGAAATAGCATGTGAAGCGAATCTTAAGCGGAATCCACAGAAGTGCAAGTTCAGGCTAAGAAAAGTTACTTATGTTGGTCATTTGTTTACCAGCTCAGGCTTGCGACCAGATCCTTCCAAGCAAACAGCAATTCTTGAGATGCCAGTTCCAGACACTGTTCAAGCCCCACAACATTTTCTTTGCATGGTTAATTATGTAGGCAAGTTCATTCCAGAATTAAGCCAACTTTCAGCACAGCTCAGAGATCTGACACGTAAAGATATATCCTGGTCCTGGTTAAAACAACACCAAAAAGTATTTGATGTCATTAAATGCTCAGAGCTTATGTAACAAAATCCCTAACCTCCACGCCTGGCTTCTCCACAACAGACCCGATATCCTTTACATTTCCAAAACCTGGCTCAAATCCCACATAAAAGTCTCAGAATTGATTTCATCCAACTATTGTATCACCAGAAATGATAGAACTCATAAAAAAAGAGGGTGGTGTCGCTCTGCTGTACTCTTCATCCCTCTTAGTTACCCCTTACTCCAAGCCTATCCCCAAATTTGGTAATTCTGAATTAATCCCAGCCTTTCTTCACATAAATAAACATAACTCATTCTGTATTGTCACCCTTTACATCCCTCCTGGAGACAATGTCCGACTCCTTAAGAACATTCTCTCTTGGTTCTCTACCAATATCTCTAATGAAACTGTAATCCTGGGGGATGTTAACATTAACTGGGATACAATTCAATCTCCATCTAACTCTCTAAATATAAATCTCTAACTTCACTCAACTTATTAACTCCATAACCAGACCTTCCAAAGACTTCCTCTCTGGCAGCACTCTAGACTGGATTCTGGTCTCCCATCTCCACTATATCTCCAATAGTGGCAGCCTTCCAGACCTGCTAGGAGATCAACTTCCCACTTTTGCACATCGTCTCCCCTCCTTCCTACCTCTATCCCACACCTACACCTCTACTCAGTCACTAAAAAAGGTTAACTCAAATGCATTCTCAGATGCACTAAAAAGAGCTAACTGGAAACCACTAAAAGCTTTATCCCTGGAAAATGCAATTACTTATTTCAGTTCAACCTTCTTAAACTTGCTAGACTACTTTGCTCCCTGGAAAACTAAATGCATAAAAGGTAATCTGTCCCTTGGCTAACTAAGAATACCTTGGCCACCATGTGACTCTGTGATAAAGCTTGGAAACAATGCCATAAAGCTAAAACTACTACTTCCCTTAATGAATAAAAAAACACTCCGAAGCAAAGTAAAAAAAAATTCATTATTTCAGACCACAAAGGCTATTTTTCCACTCTCCAAAAAAAGAAATCACAACAAAATACCTAAAAAATTCTGGGATGGAATCTCCTGTCTCCTCAACCCAGGCAAAAAAGAAAACCCCTGCCCTGACCCAAATGCCTCTGACTTGGATTTAGCCACTCAATTCAACTAATTTCACTCTATATCTAAACTTACATCTTCCTTCACTAATAATCCTGATTCTCCAACATAACCTCCATATTTCCCATCCTCCCCCAGTTCATCTAGCTCCCACCCCCTCCCTTCTCCATTAACCCTATCCCCATCTCTACCATTAGAAAACTTATTCAAAAATTGAAACCATGCTCCAATGCCCCTGATGAAATACTATCCTACTTCCTAAAGATAGCCTCAGAAGCCATTGCCTTCCCTGTCTGCATCCTAATAAATCGATCAATTTCAGAATGCCATGTTCCCCAGCTATGGAAAAAAGCCTATATTATTCCACTCCATAAGGGGTGGCAACTATAATGACATCTCCAACCTCCGTCTCATTGCTATCCTATCCCCTATTTCAAAACATCTTGAAAAATGCATCCACCTACAACTTCTACCCTATCTTATTAATAATAACCTTCTTACTGCCACCCAGCATGGATTCCGACCCAGTCACAGCATCCACCTCCGCCCTCTTCTCCTTCCTAGAAACCATAAACAAAGCTCGAGACTCTGGTCATATTGTATTCACCATCCTCTTAGATGTCTCTAAGGCCTTTGACACCATCTCTCACAATCTTCTCCTTACTAAACTCACTAAACTAAATCTGTCCCATTCCTCTAATAACTGGTTCACCATTTGCCTATCAAATAGGCAACAAGCAGTTAAGTGAAAAAAAAAACACTAACACTCCCACAGGTGTGCCCCAGGGCTAAATTCTAGGTCCCCTTCTATTCAATATTTTCATCAATGACTTCTACCATGCCATCCTTAATGCCAACCTCATCCAATACGCCGACGACTTGACCATAATCTGCTCTGCTACCTCCATTTTCTCTTTAACAAAATTTAAAACTTTATAGTTTTTTCTTTAACAAAATTAACCCAATATGCTTTCTCTTCTACTGAACAATGGATGCTAGACAACCATCTAGCATTAAATGCTAACAAGACTAAACTAATGATATTTCCACCCTCTAAAAGCATTACCCTAGACAAAAAATAATTTTCTATCACCAGCCGAAATAGCACTCTTCTTGAAACATTCTCCTCCGCTAAACTAGTAGGAATCCTCATTGACGACCAACTAAAGTTTGATACCCATCTACATGCAAACATCAAAAAAACTCACAAGAAACTTGGCATGCTTTACCGGCACAACCATTTCATCTCTCCTTCTACCAGGCTTGTATTTGCTAACAAATACCTTATCCCTTCCCTCCCTCCCTTCCCTCCTGTATGGGGCATCTATCCTTACTAACTTGCAAACCTCCCTAAAATCAAAACAACAGGCCACAGATCAAACACCCATCACTGCATCTCTCTATGCCAACTAAACTGGATTGAGCTACCCAATTATCGTACCTACATTAAACTCATCCAAACACACAAACTTATTTTTAGTCCTTCTCTCTGCCCCTCCCTTGTCACTACCTTCCAAATGCACCTTCCCAACAGACGCCTGCGATACAACTTCCAAAATCTAATAGAACTATATAAACCTGCCCGCCTTGATAAAGTCTCCAATATTGGTAGGTGGTAGGATGTACACTGTGCGGCAGACAAAGAGGGAGATGAAGTGCACACGATAGGTGGTAAGATGTAGATGTACACATTGTGGCAGACAAAGAGGGAGATGAAGTGCACATGATAGGTGGTAAGATGTACACTGTGCAGCAGACAGAGGGAGGTGAAGTGCACATGATAGGTGGTAAGATGTAAACTGTGGGGCAGACAAAGAGGGAGATGAAGTGCACACGATAGGTGGTAAGATGTACACTGTGCGGCAGACAAAGAAGGAGATGAAGTGCACATGATAGGTGGTAGGATGTACACTGTGCGGCAGACAAAGAGGGAGATGAAGTGCACACGATAGGTGGTAGGATGTACACTGTGCGGCAGACAAAGCTATGACAACATAAAAGTAAAAGTCTAAGTAGGTCCTCCAACAGTTGTAATGTTTTCTCACCAGTTTTGTGCAAACACTCACAACCATGCCAACGCATTTGTGCAATGGTAAGTGAAGAGAAGCAGCTGTTTTCATAGGATGGTACTGTGTAGGATAGCACAGACTGTGACAGTTTTGGCACAAGTATTAGGATTGTACTGCAGATCCCCCACAATGTATCTAGGCACCGAAACCGTGACTTCAACAGCCCAGACACGCACACTAAGATATTTCCTGTTTGAGCGTGTGCCTCATTATGGCATTCCTCTGTGGGTGTGGGTGCATTTCTGATGGCTGTCATCAGCCATGATTTTAGTGCATATTTTGCATCCCCAGTAACTGGCCTTGTGGGTTATCACCCCTGGGAAACCTCTGGTAGAGCTGTGAAGTGTCCCAGGTATGGGAGCCATGGTAACTGCTGGGGTTGCCAGTGCACATATTCAGGATGATTCCCCTAGCATCACACATGACCTGGCAGTTAATGGAGTGGAACCCTTTTCTGTTGATGTAACCCTTCTCTATTCCTTGGGTAGTGCTTTGATCTCAATGTGCATGCAGTCTATGGCACCCAGGACTTTGGGAAAGTGTGCTATGGGGTAGAACTCCTGCATAGTTTGAGCACTGCCCTCAGGGGTAGGGGTGAAATATTTATAGTTACTGGCATGCTGTAGCATAGCATTCAGAAACTGGTGTAGGATCCTGGATGCTGATGCCTGTGACACCCCCAGCATGTCATCTGTGGGTCATTGAAAAGTTCCCTTTTTCTAAGTGCTACACATACCTTGGTCTCCACAGGTATTGCGTTTCTCTTGGTTTGCCCTTGCTGTCAAGTGACGATGACAGATGTTCCAGAGTTTCTGGAGTGGGTCTGTAAACCCTGCAGCACTCTATTTCTATCTCATGTAGACCATTTAAAGTTAATCATGGTCTAAATACCCTTCTCCTCATTGCCTGGGGTCTATCAACAGTGGAAGCATAGAACTGAGCCTGTTCCACATACACATGCAGCGGAGCAGCAGCAGCCCTAACATTCTTCTTTCTGGTGTGGTTTCTGTGGTTGTTTTCCAATAAATGCTATAATACAATCAATAATACACCCTTGAAGGTTCTATAGTGGTCAGGGGCTTAGAAATGGCTAGTTTCTTCCTGTGTTTACAAGAAAGTGAAGTTGGACCCACATTGAATGACCTGTAAGAGCAAACTACCACATAAAATACCTATTCCCAGTCGCATTTAATGAGATGTCTGATTTTGCATGCGTTGGTCACATCAACAAACAAGAAAAAATTATCTTACAAATATACTTGTAATATTTATATCATCCACAAGTGGTGCATACAACAATACTTATTTGTAAGCATTATTTGGGCCAACCTGGGTACTGACCAGCAGGTTTTCCTTTATGCTAATTAAATGTACATCTGTTAGCCAAGAGGTCACCAGAAAAATGTATTGGTCTAAAAGCAAGTTACTGAATGAGTTGAGACCAGAGGAAACACATCGTGAATTGGACTGCTGATACCTGATACCTCAAAAATTGTTTATGGGGTACTTTTGAAACAGTAAGGTGTCTCAACTATTCCCTTTTAGGATAATCTGTTTGAATAAAGTGTTTACACAGCTCTCCTACTTTGTTCTCAAAACCATATGGTTTACAACAGCTTATTTTTATTCTGACATACTGTGACTTTGGGATATTTTTGATAATGACTTTGGGATGGCAACTTGAAGCTGCTAATAAAGTATCCCTTATAATAGGCTTAATATTTAAGAAAGTACACACTGAACCATTCACCAACTTAGTTGCTATAACATCCAGGCTATCAATGATAATTCACTTTTGAATGCAAATGTTATCCAAAACACATTAACTAAATATTACACAAATTATTTTAACTGATAAGCCAACAATCACCTAAAAACATTCTCTCGATTTGCATATGCCCTAAAACACTATTGCATTCTGAATTGTAAACCAGCTATCAGTCAAGGCCAAAGTAATACTCATGCAGTCCTTCCAACTGAATGCCCGATAAAAACAATGGTATGTTTCAGGACTATCTTGATCAAAGCTAACAAGAACTGATTAAATGTATTAGAATAAATACTATATTATTTTCAATGAATCCTTAATAGCATGGGTACTTCCCTCATGAGGAATGCTAATGCACAAAAACTAAACATCCAGTGTGCACATGTGAGAAGCATTCCCTATGTGTATATCATTCATAAGATTCAAATTAATATTAAAGTTCTGCAATTTATAGTTGGTTTGCTAGGCTATCATCTATTATTTATTTATTTTGTTTCCATTATCAGCTCAATTTATGAAATATATAAAAAAAGGACTCACAGCTCGACATTGTGCGAACATCTGTGCGGTTGAGCGGTATTGCGTGCAATCGTCTGCTTGCATTGTGGTCAGAACAGAAAAAAGAGAAAGCAGTAGTTTTGCTGAGAAAAAAAAGAGTGTTATGTAAGTTATGTAGGGACCTGCACGGAATATATGTAACGTGTGCTGGCAGTCTGCAAATGAGTGCAATCATCTGCTTTGTGGGAAAAATGACATCATGAAAAACGTGTCGTTGTGACTGTTTGGTTTTCTTCTTTTGCTTTATGCAGCCTTGCCTGCACTGAGGTCAGAACAGGAAAAAATAAAATAAAAAAGCAGTATTTCTTAGTCCATTTGCTAAGAAAATGTACGGACCTGAACAGCAAATGTTTACAGGGTTCAATATATGTAGAAAGTGTGCTGGTAGTTTGCGATTGTGATATATCGGAAAAAGCATGCATGATGAGAGAAACAGTCGTTGCTGATTTGAAGTCTTTTCTTTTCATTATAGCTGTAGTATTTTCGTTCGGGCAATATATATTGTGTGTATATATACAACATTGGCTGAACGAAAACACTGCTGCTATAACGAAATGAAAAGCCTTCAACTCAAGGAATCTGTTTCTCTCAACCTGCATGCTTTTCCCGTTGTAGCTGCAATATGAATAAGAATGGAAAGACCATGAAAAGTGTTATAACAGCAGATAGTAGCTAATAAAAGTATTTTGCATACAAGTCGAAATAAAAGAGAAAAAATAATAACTGCTTCCAACAACAGCATATAAAGGAAACGCTACGATGTAGGCAGCACTGTTTGAAGCCGGGAACTCAAAGGTTGAGTCTCATATTCCGGAGGGAACAAAAGCAGGACTGGACTATAGGTTTGCGCACCTTTTTTGAAAGAAACGTAATGCAGTGGGTGGGATTCCCAGAATGTTGTGAGTGATGTCAAACAATGGGAGGTGATTTAATAAGTGATTGGCAGTTTTTGAGATTCGGTCCGAGGTAGAAATGCCATTTCAGAAACGAGACAGTGCCCCTTTAAGTAAAAGGTTTGTATTGGACATTAAGCTTCAAAAGACATGTAAGTATGTATTTATATTTTAAGATAAAACATTTCTCAAGATAAGAAATATAAATGGTAATATTTACTGTTTTAATATAGTTACAGTGAAATATTTAATATATTTCATGTAATTAAACTGATAAATGTATTTATAAATATTAAACAAATACTTCTTGTAACACAGTGTCATTAAATTATATGCAATAGAATTGATTACTTTAATAACACTAAATAAGTTAAGAATTTTATTTTATTTGTATAACTTTGCTTAGTATGCACATTGCTGGGTAAACCGAATGTCCAGTCTAAATAATATTAATTAGAAGTGTTAAAGTGCTGGTGATTTTGTTTTCTTTCTTCCTGTGTAACACATTCCTTTCACAGGTCATTTATGAAGCAAGTAACACTTTAAAAAACCTTGAGAACAAAATAATGTTCCAGTTCTGTGAGAATGCAGAATTCTTACTTGCTTTGCTTCCCGTCTTGAGCTATTCTGAAGAAAAGCTAGGTCTAGGTTTATGACTGATGTCTGTGAAAAATCTACTCAAAGTAACTTCTTTTTTTCTTTTTTTAGAAGTGAAGGATTGCTAAAACAAAAGCTATAGTCATTTTTTTATTGAGCTGCTGTTGACATAATTTGCTTACATCTTGCCGGATGTACATAGGTTATGCTATAGTGCTATCAACTCTAATTGTACGTATTAATGGACAGAAGTAAGATTAGATGTTTGTTACTGATTAGAGTAGTTTAAAAGAATTAAGAAGAATGAGAAACTTACAGAGGAAATTAGTAGATGCTGTGTGCTGTGAGTTGCCATTTTCGCATGCAGTAATCAAATTCTAATGTCAGGACATGAAGCTTAGATCAGAACAGCAATTCACAATGGCTAAAACACACATTCAAACTACACAATCAGGAATTCTTTTATATGTAGTCAAGATTGCTTGTAATACTGGAATTAAGAAGAGTAAACATCCTATGAATAATATGCATATGCACAAAGAATGAAAGAGTAACAAAAGAGCAGTATTAGTAAGTTAAGAAATTTATATACATGCTGTAATCACTATAGATTCCTTAGCTTAGAGATGTTTACTGTGCTAACAACCACAATGGCCTTTTTAAGCCTAGCCATGCATTTCAAATCCCTGACAAATTCTGGTACCTTTGATAAGTGTAAGCAGGGACTTCAGAGATTAAAACATTTACAAGCAGAGGCTTGGGAAAGGATCTGTTTACAGGCTGTCTGTGTCCATTAGAGACATAGGAGTTAAATCAGGGATGAATTTCCTGTTCCCCATCCAGTTATCAAGTTGCACTTGTATTACGTTAGGGAGGAAATCTGCTTTACCCAAAAAACAGCTAGAGAGTACTGAACACCTTACGAAACTGCAGAACTATAAATGCGGCCACAACTGTAACAAGAATAAACCTTTATTTTACATGAAGCGCTTTTCATCCCACAATTAGCGAGACTTCTTCAGACAACACTAACACTCATCATAAACCTTTAAATACATTGACTACAATTAATTATTAATTAATTGATTAAACAATTACCCCAACCACCAATAAAGAACCGCTTATGTATTTAAAAAAACATTTGAATTCATTTATATAATGTGAAATTAAGTTGTTTTTCACTGCTATAAACATTGATCCTAACGTTCATTCATATTGTCACACCAGTTCATCCAACCTGAAACAAACAGATAAAGATATACATGTCTAACCATATAAATGTTGAAAACGGTAAAATTATATGTATATGTGTGTTTATAAAACCTTTTATATAAATATGACTTGTACATCTACATCTGCTTGAGGGAATATTATGTAATATTAAAATGTTAAAGTATAATACATACATCCAACTCTCCACTATTTTCTTTTCCATAAGTACCATGCATTCATTTATAATACAATTACGATACTTAATAACTCCAACCCTATTAAAATTCATATTCTAACAAATTAATGAATTAATAAATTAATAAATGCTATTTGGATTCATGAAATTCAAAAATCCATGGTCCCCCCACACATAACTCTCATAAACAGTGTGCCACTCAACCAATGCCCTAAGGCAAAACAGCATGCCCAACATACTACTCATAGGTGACTCAATAGTGAGGCACACTGATGTCACACTCATTAGGTTGAATAAGGAGAAAGTAACAGTCAGTTACCTGTCAGGCACCAGGATCCACCACATAATGCATGCACTCAGGTCCCTCAATGACAGGTACAAATATGACTCTGTCATAGTACCTCCCTGGACTACGTGAAAAGAGACATGGAGGAGTTCTCAGATTATGTAGCCCAGGCGTGTATGACCCTAGCCCTGAGCAGCATCCTACCATCACCCAGAATGATACCACAGTACAAGCAGAAAATGATTGATTTCAACAATTGGCTGTTTCTGGTGTCATTCTAAGGGGATCCAGTATCTGTCTGCCTGAGATGACATGATTGGCAGACTTCAATGCTTTGCCAGAGATGGCCTGCATCTGGCACCCCTGGGCTTCTGGATACTGGCCAAGGCTCTTGGCACCCCTGTAGTGGCTTTTTTAGGTGGTGTTCCAAAGACTAAATTACCACCATAACAGCTACAAACAAATGCAATATGAGGTTCATGCCGCTCAGTGCTAGAAGTCTAAATCTCAAAATGCACTCTCTCAACGCACTCCTTAAAATGCAGAACATCGACATTTGTACTGTAACATAGATTTGGTTCAAGGCAGCAGACACCCCTGCACTACCAGGCTATAACTCATTCCACACTTTTCAGCCCAAGAACTTGGACCGACGCTCCAAAGGTGGTGGTGTTTCCATATTCATAAAGGATGCACACACCTCTAGACTGGTAGCCCAGCATAATGCATCTGGGATACTTCAGGTTCATCAAACATTGGATAAAACACCAATTCAGGTCGTAGCCTGCTATAGGTCTCCAACCATGTCCCAAGACTCTCACTCTACATTCCTGAGCACCCTGGAGAATATTAGGGTCCAACCTAACACTCTCATACTGGGCAACTTCAACTACCTCTCCATTAACTGGGAAAACTACTCATGTACCAATACATTTGCCAAACGTTTCCTGGAATTCATTAATTCCAATGTACTGGACCAGCTTGTTCTTACCCCCACTAGAGGTAGGAGCATCCTTGACCTGGTCATTACTAACATGGGCAACCATTGCTCTACACCAATAGTCAACTCCTTCCTTGTTAGATCTGACCGCAAACTAATCACCTTGGAAGTCCACATCCCTCCCACCCCACCCCACCCCTCACAAAGGTAACCACCATAAAAACTTCTCCAAAGCTAACTTTTGGCTCCTAAAAACAGAGGTGGCTAACTTCACAGCACCCATGCGAATGGAGAATATTTGTATGACCGCCGAGTTATACACCAATGCACTGTACGAACACATACACAAATGCATCAATCTCGCCATACCCAATAGAACCAAGATGCCTTCCTCCAAAAAAAAGGAAGCCAATCTGGTGGTCCCCTGCCATAAACAAACTCTACAACAGAAGGAATAAACTGATGCAAAATAAGACTGGAAAAACTCCCTTATCAGCCTCAACAAAAAGTTGAGATCCCTCATCAAATCCTCTAAAGCTAGCTATGAAAAAAGGAATTTCAGCAGATAGTAAAGACAACCACAAGGCCTTCTATAGTTATGTAAAGAATATCCATGTCAATACCCAAATTTGCTCTGAGCTACTGCAGAATGGTACCTCCTATACTGAGCCAACAGATATTGCCAATATACTGACCGACAGATTCAGTGCCAACTTTACCCCTGTCTCCCTTCCTAAAGGATCAATCACAATACCAGTAGATTGTCAGGCACCCAGTATTACTGCTGCACAGGTTAAAACAGCACTGTCCAAGGCCAAGAATACAGCTTTTGTGGGACCTGATAATATCCCTGGCTGTGTTCTACATGAACTACAGAGTGAACTGCCACCTCACCTGTGTGCCCTGTTCAATCACAGCCTCACCTCAAGCTTTGTCCCTACTAAATGGTGCACTGCTACAGTCATCCCTCTCCACAAAGGAGGAGTGACTACAGACCCTGGGAACTATCACCCCATTAGCCTGACAAGTCTGATATGCAAAGCTATGGAATGCATCCTCATGGACCTAATAAACAATGATATAGGGAATCTCCAAACTCTGGATACCACACAGTTTGGTTTTGTGAAGGGGAGATCATGCCTGCTCAAACTTGGTTTACTTCTTTGAGTCAGTCACCAGAGCTGTGGATGAAGGCAATGTGGTTCATACAGCCTACCTTGATCTGGCCCAGGCCTTTGATACCATTCCCTACTCAGGAATCATAGAAAAACTCATTAAGCTAGGCATCAACCCCTACATCACTAGGTGGGTTGCAAACTGGCTCACAGATAGAACCCACAGTGTGAAAGTAGCTGACTCCAAGTCAGACTGCAGACCAGTCACAAGTGGAATCCCACAGGGTTCATTCCTGGGTCCTCTCCTGCTTGGAATATTTACTTCTGTGAAGTCCAGGCCAACACAAATGGACTCTGGCTGACAAAGTTCACAGATGATTGCAAGTTGGGAGCTATTATTAACTTCCCAAGTGATGTTGACATCCTACAGAAAGGCCTCACTGAGACCAATGACTAGTGTCAGAACCATGGCCTTAAGCTCAATGATAAAAAATGTGTCATCATCCCCTTTGGGAAAAACCCAGTTTCCTTGAATTACCACATCGATGGTGGTTCACTGAACACAGAAGGAGTTATAAGAGATCTGGGAACACAGGTTGACAGCTACCTCTCTTTTGACCACCACATTGCCACTGTGGTCAGAAAGTCCTTCTATGTGGCACATCTCATTACTAATGGTTTTGCATCCAGGAAGAAAGGCATCATTGTCTCCCTCTACTCTTCCCTCATTAGGCCAATCATTGAGTACAATGCCTCATTTGGCATATACCTCACTAAACACCTGCAACAACTGGAGAAGCCACAAAAGTACCTCACAAAGAGGATCCTAGGCCTAAAACACTTGTCCTATATGGACAGACTCAAAAAACTCCAACTATTCTTTTTCTCATATCGCCTACTTATAGACGATCTTTGCTTGACTTACAAAGTGATGTCTGACCCAGCTCTGTTAGAAATGCTACATGTGAAGAAATCCCAATCCCTCTGCACCACATACTCCAGAGACCTCAACCTCATTACCACAATCAATAAAACATGCTGGAGGGACAGGTTCATAACCCAGAGACTGTCCATGCTCTGGAATAGACTTCCCATACATATCAAGCAGAGCACTTCAATGGCCCTCTTCAAGCGAAACCTTGATGAGTGGATGGGAAATAGAAAATTGACCCCGGGGATAACTCCAGTGGCACTACTTGACAGAGGCACTGGGAACTAAGGTTGGGTGGCACAATGCCAGAGTAATCCTATGGACTAGGCTTGTAAAGGCTCCAGGGCCATTAGCCTAGTACACACCTATGAAACTATGGACATTCCAACTGTTGGATATGCCTGGCTAGGTACATACCAAAAAGGACATTGTACTCGATAGGTTTGATGAATGACAAATACAGTAGAATAATGACATCCTTGGACCTTGAAGCCATACCTTTGTTTTATAAGTTGCATAACATAGAATGATTTCCTCACTACTATAGACACATGATTGTCAAAGGCTAGACTACTGTCATTTCATGTCCCCAAGTCCCTGACTTCTGAGTCAACTGCGAGGGGTGTGTTGTCAATTTGGTAGTTACAAGGGCTGGATAACTTCCCAAAGGATACTATTATGCATTTCTTGGCATTTAATTTTAGTCCATGGCTCTGACATTAGTCATTTGTTTGTGTCAGCCCTTCCTGGAGAACATTTGAGTCATTGGGGGATTCAATGACAGCTCCTAATTTGCAGTTATCTGCAAATGTAGTCAGCCAGAGGCCATTGACATTGTCCTTGACTTCAGATAAGTAAATGCCAAAAAGGAGCAACCCCAGGACTGATCCCCGAGGGACTCTAATTGTGATTTGCCTCTTTGTAGAAGTGAACTCCTTAAGTCTACCTTCCCTGAGTCCTGTCTGTGAGCCAGCAGCACAGACACTGGGTGACATAAGGGTTTGTACCTAACATCCTGAATTTGTCAACAATGCCCAAGTGGGGTATTATGTCAAATGCCTTGGCCAGGCCAAGGTAGGCAGTGTGAACCATTTTGCCCTCATCCATTGCTTTGCTGACCTTCTCAAAGAAGTTCACCAAGTTGAGTAGGCATGACCTGCCCTTGACAAAACCAAATTGGGTTGGGGGTCCAGTGTCTGGACATTTCCCATGTTATTTTTGATCATTTCAATGATAATGGAAAGCTGATGATTAGACAGCTCTTTGATGGGAGATATTTAGATATACAAGATACACAGAATAAGGTAAAATATTAGTAGACAAGACAGAAAAATATATCTAAATAACAAACTGCTTATAATAAAGATATGTATTACATATACCTGCATGTGGCAGAAATGTGACTGTATAAAATCTCATATATTTTACATATAATTTTATACAAAAATATTTGAAAATATCATGAAAGTTGAAATTTGAAGCTTGGTCATGTGAATCTTTTTGCATGTTGTATATTACGAGATTCACTAATACTACCTGAAATAATTTATTTCATGTCAGAGCTGAAATGTGATTGTTACATTGCTGAAACAGTACTTCTCTTTGATAGAAAGTAAAGTAGATAGAATGGAATTTGAGTTAAGTACATTGTAACTTCTGAGTACAAACCAGATTGCATTTTTTGACTCCATAGAAATAGCAAGGATCTCTTTTTGACCTCAATAATGTACATATTTTTATGAATTATTATAATAAGCTAAAGGATTTTTAAATATTTTGATATTTTTCATATTAAGAGTGTTATATAATTTTAAGATAGAGACACTTGTAGTTTTAAAACTAATTCAGAGCTTTTGTTAGATCTAAAAATATGTTTGCATCTTTTAACGATGAATATACATGTGCACTGGTTTTCCTTTTGCATATTTAGTATATGATTACCTGTCTCCTATACGTTTACAGATATCTATCTATTCAGGTCCCACTTTGCTCTACTTATTTAGAGATTTAGTTACATTTATGTTGAATGAGCAAATAATTTAGGAATATTTAATGGATAATATATACTACTATTACATAAAGAGGTATATAGTACACTGTTGGATTATTTAATATTTGTGATTAATAGAAGAGGATTATTTATGTAGTAATGAAGGGAATAGTTTTGAATGGCAAAATATATAACTAAATTAATAGTCCCTTATTACATATAATATTATATTAATTATTTTTAAAATCACAATAACTTCTGGCTAGTTTTTTTGATGAATATTTAGGTAGAGAGATAGTATAGTAGTTTGTCTATTCAATACACAAACTAGGAACTTTGGTGTCCATGGTAGGTTATGTTTTATTAGTAATATATACAGTTACAGTTGTAAACTTGTTTTTCATTGTATTTTTGAGTTTTAGCAGTTTAGTTTGTAGAAAGGAAGTATTCAAAAAAATGTAGAATGTTAAAATAGTGATGGAGGAATGCATTAGAGTCTTATGTGCACTTAAATCAGTATGGTGGATAAATGTGTCATATTATCTTTGTAAAAAAAAAATCAGAGTTTTCATTTTCTTTTTCCGTTTTTATTTATTCTGGTGTGTAGCATTCAATAAAAACAGCAGATAGATTATTGCAGCATATTCAAATCAGCATAATCAAAAAAATACATATGCAGTATAAATGTAAGCATAAATCATCGAAGCCAGTCTTACATCTGGACAAGTCTTGCATCAGACTTCACTGCCCGCTATCCTGTGCACCACATATTATATCCTTTTTTCCAGTAATTTTCCTCTATAGACTACATTCATGCCCCTAGCCTTGGTTCTCGGGCTACATTTTGTTTTGTAGCCTCACAGGTGCCTTATATTTTGATTCTTCCCTTGAGAAAGGAACAGAACAAGAACTGTCTGCACTCTTCCCTTGAGAAAGGAACAGAACAAGGAACAAGAACTGTCTGCAATCTTCACTTTATCTCATGCTTAGCCAGCAAGGTCAACGTTCAGTGGAAGATTCTTTATTTCTGCTTTTCTAAAATGGATGCATAAATGAAATACCGTTTCCTAGCTAGCAAGGTCAACATTCAATGAAAGATTCTTTGTTTCTGTTTTTCTAAAATGTATGCATAAATGAAACACCATTTATTGGCCTATTTTATTGTTTAGCCCGTCTAATACAATGAAAAACCCTGATCTAACAGTTGGCCCTGAGGTCCCTGGTGAAAACCTATAGGGACCTACTTCTGTAGTTACCTCACAGATGCATCATGTCTGGATAACCAACCACCGTAATCTGGTTTGCACATATGGGCTTTGTGCTACCTGCCACTAGAAACTTTGCAAGACAAAGTCTACAGAGTGATATTATAATGCTTAATGCTATTAAAATCAAAATGACTACTAGAAGATATTTTAAAACTGTTCCAACCCAACCGCAGAATAGGCTTGCAAACCAATCCACCCATGAGGTGTCACCAATACTTTGTACCTTAGTCATTATCTCACTCATAATCTGCAAGTGTTTCTGAATAAATTCACTTTTATCTGGTATATAGCTACAGCATTCCATCCCGATCAACCCACAAGTCCCATGATGGGATGCCAGCAGGTAATCAAGAGCCATATGGTTCTGGAGGACCACCATACTCATCATGGTCATTTCCAAAGTGATGTCCTTTATGCTTTCAAAGGTACTATTGGCCAAAACCTCCAGTAACTTGGCTAACTTGCACAATTCTCAAATAGCTTTAATAGTTCCATATGCAGGAAATATACCTGCTCCAGCTATTACACCATCACCTAGCTCCATAGCTTTCAGAGTCTTTAAATCCAGATTCTGATGTATATGTGATGTATCTAAAACCTGTACCTTAGCCTGAAAGTCAGTATCCAGGTCTCGCTTGACTTTGTGATTTCTGAAACTTATTGAAGCAGGTAGTTCTTTAAAATGTCTTATGGCTGGTATTACATATACTGTATAACACGAGCCATACCAACTTAGTGGTAGCCATTTATAGACTCTGTTTCCACACACATAATACTTGTGCCTTAATGCATAGTTAGAATGCCAACCCTGTTGTTCCAGAAGTAGTATGAAAAAAATGCCATATACTGTTTCAACTTGTTTCTGTGAGTCTTCAGTAAAGTTAGACAAAGTATAAACTGTTAATCCTGTATATTATCCTTCCCCCATTTCTAAATGCTGTAATAATAAAATTACACTGACTATTGCCTATGTTCTCTACCTTTGGAGTTGGTACATCATTGTACCATGATTCCTCTCTCTTATAGCAAATGAACCCTTTTCCTGTTGACCACAGAGTTAAATATTGGGTACTATTAACACTGATTTCCTTAAATATTGTACTGTTTAGCTCATTTCACTTTTCATTATATAGTCTGTCTGGCATGATGGTTATTTCCTGAAGAGTAACTGAAACGGAAACTAGAGGGATACCTTTTCCTGCCACTTGCCAACATTGAGATGAATTGAAAACATGTGCATAGGTAAACTGAAGCAAGGTGGATACCAGTCTTCCCATTTTAGCACTTCCTCTTTGCCCATTGATGCTCTGGAGATATAACCCAAACCCAAAATTCAGCTTGTAAAACTTGATATTGTAATGTCACTACCTTGCATGAATACAAACCTGCATCTGACTTATACACTTGTGTCAGTCCTAAAGAAAATATGCCTTCAAAAGTTTGAGACAAATCAATGTACATTCTACTAGCAAGCTGTTTGCCTACTAAAAAGTCTGTAACATTTATAACATTCCATGCAAACAAAGTGTTATTATTTCTACGCAGTTGATACTCTATTATATCTAAAGAAACATGAAAAAAACTGTAAAAATGTAATTCTCTGGCATATAAACTGTTTCACAGTCACTGGTCATCTTCTGGTGTAGTTCTTCTGCCTGTAGTCTAGTTGTGCTAGATGAATTAAGAATCCCAGACCTTGCAAAGTATACAATCAAGCCAAGCAACAATATTAAGGTGAGCCCTACACTCCATCGTCCTAAGTCACTGCTGAGGTATTGGAAAAGCCTCCGTATGATTCCAATGTCCTTTGCTGTGTCCCTTGTAGAATTAGGCCTTCCAGACCTCCCCTCACCTATCTCTTGTACAAGGCTGGATGGCTACTGTTGACAGATGGCCAATTCAAAAAACTATATTCAAATATTCAAAACAGGCAATATGGTCTGTATCACGACCTGTAAAGCACAAAAAGCAGTATCATTTTCTTGGATTTGCATCCACACTCTTAACAAGCACTAATTGATCAATGTGTACAATTTTACATTTCCTGTCTCTGTGGTTCTTATCACTTCTCTTGGTTTGATACACTAGAAGTCCTACCTGTTTGACTGTAGTGTATGGTCCTTCCCTGTTTGAAGCAAAACAGCCTACAGACACAAATTGCTTTAACATGACCTGTTGGCCCTGTTTCAACTGAATAATGTCAGCTGCATCTCCTAACATTTTGCACATCCTGCTTGCATGAAATAGACTCATGTTGTTGACAGATTCCTGCAAAGCTTGTAACCAGCCCTGATGATGTGTCACCGTACAATAAGAAGGCTGTGAAACCAAAGATTGGTCAAAAGGAAAATTCAACGGCATTCTTCTTCCTGTCATTAACTCAAAAGGTGAAATTCCTGACTTAGCATTGGGTGATGCTCTTATTCTCAGCAGAATAGCTGGCAGATGCATGACCCAGTTAGGTCCCTTTTCCATACAAGCTTTAGTAAGTCTCCCCTTAATGGTCCTATTCATTCTTTCTACTATTACATTAGACTGGGGGTGATATGGAACATGGAATCTCTGCTGTATCCCTAACAGGTTGCACACTTCTTCTATAACCTGACTTGTGAACTAAGTACCATTGTCAGATTCAATGATCTGAGGCCATCCCCAGTGAGAGAAAATATTATTCCATAATGCAGATGCTGTTGTTTTTGCTGTCATGTTCTTAGTGGGGATAGCTTTTACCCACTTGGTAAGTGTCTACCACTACCAACAAATATCTGTACCCCCCTTTTGCTGGAGGAAGAGGTCCTGCAAAATCTGTCTGTATACTATACCATGCTCCCTCTGAAACTGGCACTCTCTGCAACTGAGGTTTTTTCAACATAGGGTTAGTCTGCAGGCATATTATACACTCCTCCTGAATTTACATAGTTTTTTCAGCTGAGGATTCCAAAATTTATACTTTATGATAGGCCAGATTTTCTGAAAACCTACATGACCTAGTAGCTGATGCTTGTACTTGATTAGCTGCTTAGCCAATCATTTTTGTGTGTAGGGAAAAAGTGTTCCTTGTTCTGTTTATACGCATACAGCCTTACTCCAGGGACTGGACTGGCAATTTTGTAGTGTGCCCTTTCATCAGCATCCCCCTGCATGTCTTAGATCTTTGTCAGATCTGCCTCAACTGTTGAGCCTACTTGACTCATCTCTGTTATACCTTCCACTTTAATCTTCTCCCACTGCACTGGATATAGAGGAATCCCCTCCTTGGCAGCTCTTTTTACTGCTGCATCCGCTGTGGAATTGCCAATAATATGAAGATTACTGTCTCTTGATTGATGTGCCTTTACCTTGCAGATGCTCCATTTATTTCTGTTTTTCTACCCTAAGTCATTTAACTCCTTCAGAACTGCTGCATGCTGTAAAGGTTTACCTTTGCTGTCCACAAATCCCCTCCTAACCTAAATTCCCAAATATATGGTAAGGGCTGTTACCACATAGGAGCTCTCACTAATAATGTTTAACTGACTCCCTCTGCACTGCTTTATAGCATATAGCACAGACTCCATCTCTGTTCATTGGGCTGACAGATACCCAGGACGTTTGATCATATGAGTCTCTGGCTGCGCAGTGTTAATGTAAACTGCAAATCCTGTATAATATGTGCCTTCCTCATAAAATCCTGAACCATCCAAATACAAACACCTGGCCTGCATATTAAATTGGTCTGAAAAAGGTGAATTAGGAACCTTGTCCATCTGTTTCTCACAAACATGAGGAGTCCCTTCATAAAGCAGCTGTTGAGACAGGTAATATTTGTCCCCAACTTGGAATGAAATGTTCTTCTGTTCTAAAGCTGTAATCCACTTAGATAATGTGTCCTGATTCACAGGTCTGCATCTGTCTGAATACAATAGGGTCTTGACTGTATGGTGTGGTGTTTGCACTATTATTGGAGAGAACTGCTTATAAATTCTGACTGTTGAATTCCCCAATATATAGATAACAAAGCCTTTACACAAGGGTGATAACCTTTCTCCACTGATGTCAACATTCTGCTAAAAAGGTAATAGCTCTTAGCCTGGTCTGAATTCCCTACTGTAGGGTATGAGGGTATCTTTGTAGCAGGACTGCAGAGATGCTGCCATTTTCTGCTGTTGCTTGCAAATAAAAGAGATATTATGCTGCTGGTATAATTAATTCAGTGACTAATGCCAGCTTTTGCTTCAGCGTTTCCACTGACTTTTTTCCTCTTCTGACCATACCAAAATTGTAGTACTGGGCATTTTGACATTAATCATTTTGTACAAATGGTCTACCAAGACTGCATAATCTTCTATAAATTCCCTATTATAATTCATGATTCCCAAAAACTTTTGTAAATCCTGAATGGTAGTATGTAAGGGCATACTCAGGATAGATTGCACTCTTTCCTACAATGGGACTGAACCTGGGGCTGTACAGTTACCGCCAAGAATCTGACCTGTTGTTTTAACTGCATTTTGTTGGCATTGACTTTGAACCCAGCTTTCTGCAAAGCCAGTAAGACATCATGTAGTATCTGCAAATGCTCCTCCTCTATTTCTGTCTTTACAGGATATAATCTATATATTGCAACACTTTATTGCCATAGTTCAATGGCCGCAGTGCCTGTGCCATTGTCTGATGAAACAGCACTGGTGAATTTACAAAACCCATTGGTAGGCATGTCATTAAGTACTGTGTATCCTCAAAGATAAAAGCAAACCATTTCTGTGAAGAGGTGTAGCAAAAAATCCATTTTCTAAATCAATAAGTATAAACCATTTACTCTGTGGATCTAGTTTAACAGCCATTTCAGGGGTACAGGACACAAAATGTGCTGCTGGAGTTGCGAATTTATTCACCAGCCCGAATCTGAAACCAATCTGTAAGTACCATCCTTCTTCTTTACTGGCCACATGGGTGAATTACATGGGCTAGATTCTTGGACTGTAATACCTTTCCTTTCCCAGTTTATACTGCATTTATGAATATCCTGCACTGCTTCTCGTGGAATGGGGTATTGTTTTTGATAAGGTGGTAACCTGTCTGTGGGCTCCTCTGCCCTTACAATGGCACTGGCAACCAGCCCACAGTCTGTTTTATCTTTAGCCCATAATTCTGGCAATTCTTGCATCAATTGATATTTTAAATCCTGCCCTGTTCTGTGCAGTCTACTGCACATAACTTTTTGAATGTCTCTTCTGCCTGTACTACTGTACATATCCTAGCATCTTTATTTCTCCACAATATCTTATTATTAAAATCTAACAAAACACCCAATTCTGACATAATGTCCATTCCCAAAATGGTACTGTCACACTGGGAATGTAACAAGAATTTTGCTGTTATCTTCTTTCCAGGCTAATTGACTTTATTTAAAAATCTAATCTCCAAAGGTTTGCTGCTGACTGCAGCTACTTTTGACCCTTTAAACCCTGATAGCATAAGGACTGTACTCAGATCCTCTGGTAAAGGTCTGTTTGTAACTGAAACTGAAGCTTCTGTATCAAGTAACACATTGTGCCACAATTATTTTCCCATGAATAATGAAATGTATGGTCTGCTGTCCTTTCCAACCTGGAATGAAGTCAAATACACCAACTGATTCTGTGCTGAACTATCACAGCCTGCATACACATTCTGAAAATCTGGTACATCACTGGCAACATTAACCTGAGCTATAGCATGCTTTTGTTCATCCCTTGGGCTTGAACTTTGTACATCACTTACATCATCTGCCCAGTGATTAACCATAGTAGGCTGCCTTGTATCTGAAAAAGTAACAGAATTACCTGTCTCTAGCTGTGCACTATGTGCACCCCCCAAAGTAATAAATCAATATCAATGTCATTAGGAGCAGGAGTTGTAGGAACTATCAGAGTAGTATCTGGTTCAGATTTTAAACCATCCAGACAAGGATACACTGAATCATACTGTGAATAATGAGGTGGTTTGTCAGTAACCTCACTCACTGCCCCACCCTCAGATGTTTTAACCTGTGTAGCTTTATTAGAAACAACTGGAAGTGAGTCAGCAATACCAGCTTTCACATGTTTGTGTTTCCATGCCCAGTATTTAGGACACTATTTTTTGACATGCCCAGGCTTTTTACAAAAAAAAAACATTCAACTGCTGGGACTGGTGATGTCTGCTTCACTGCTGCAATATCAATATCTACAGAAAAAAATCTTATTACTGACATCTGATGCTTGCAAAATCTGTTTTTGTCTAACCACTAAATGGACAGCATCCTCTAAGGTCTTAGCTGTTGCAATTACATTTAACTTGGCAGCTGTATCAAGTCCCTGAACTGTTTACAAAAAAGCTTCATACACTTGTTTCTGTACATTATCCTGTTTCATTTGTCTGTCAGAGTAATTGTGCACTACGGCATATGCTAAAGAAAACAATGCAACAGTTTTTATAATATTGTCATTTCTAGTAATTCCGAATCAATCCAACAACCTAGGGTCAAAACATGTTTTTTGTGTTAAAGCTTGTAAAGCTGCAGTTAGCCGGGCACAAAGGTTATTAAGAGTAAGTTGTGTATTTTAATATAAGTCTTAAGAGGTTTAGGAAGAAAAGCCTTAAAACATTTTGGCAATTCTTGACCCCAAGTAACCCCAGTATTACTGCACCAGTCCTCAAAAACATAAGATTCTGAAATAATGTCTTCCTGTCATCCCATTTAGGGAGTAACTGTAACAGTTTTGATGTATGATACAATGTGTGTGCCGTGCTTACACCCACTACATCTGCAGGCAAAGATTCAGACTGAAAGGAAGAGTGCCGTTGTAGTTGATTTTAAGAACTGCTTATTAGTCTTAAGAAAGTCCTTTTGTCCACTAATAAGTTTTTTTGCATCCTGTCTAAAAGTAGTAATGTACCTATCCTTGTCTACGAGCCTTTATTTATATTCCTGAAGTAACTTATCCTGTTTACTTGCAACATTATTGGCTGCATTCCAACTGGACAGAAATGAATCATAATTTGGTAATAAATCAGGGTGAACCTTTTTTCGTGAATCATCAAGTTTACTAAGCCAAGTATGCAAATCATCAAGTGTCACAGCATGCACTGGTATTACCGTGGTATGACTAACACTAACATTAGTGCCCTGAGTACTGCAATTCTGATACAGTAGTTATGCATGCCTAGGACAGCTTTAGCAAGAATCTGAAATTTAGCAGCACATTTAAAAAAAATTCTGTTATCTCATTGAACACATTGTTGTATAATCCAAGCCATAATGTTTGACTATACAACAGCATGTGATGTAAATGTAGAGATGTCTAAACTAGTGGAACATTTACTAGCAGATTTAGTTATAAAATCCATGTTAACAAAATTATGCTTACGTAAGGAGATTGAAATGCCATCTGTAGTGGCTGTCATCTGAATAGTTGAGATCCAGAGTCGTTGAAGTCTTCTGTAGAGGTATAGATATACTGCCCTCATCTGGAAAAATACTGGTGTATCCAAGTCTGGAAATGAAGGATACATTAACTGAAAGGGTGATCTGTAGCAACGTAGTGTCTCTTAGCTGGAAAACCTTCCGAGTACTGTTAAAAGTCTGTAGTGCTATGTTGTATTGAGTTGGAAAACAGACACTGCAAACTTAGGAAAAGATAAGCTGCACTGGAAACCGAAGTTGAAAATGTTACATACTACCACTGACTCTGATTTGTCGATTGCCAGAGTACCTGCGTACTGGGTACAAGAATTATAGCTCTCTCCCCAGATAGCAGGCCTGTGCATTGTAAAAAAAAATCAGAGTTTTCAGTTTCTTTTTCTGTTTTCCTTTATTCTGGTATGTAACATTCAATAAAAAAGCAGATAGATTATTGCAACATATTCAAATCAGCATAATCAAAAAATACACATTAAGCATAAATGTAAGCATGAATCATCTAATCCAGTCTTACATCAGAACAAGTCTTGCATCAGACTTCATTGCCCTCTATCCTGTGCACCACATATTATATCCTTTTTTTCCAGTAATTTTCCACTATAGGCTACATTTATGCCCCTAGCCTTGGTTCTCAGGCTACATTTTGTTTTGTACATCACAGGTGCCCTATCTTTGATTCTTCCCTTGAGAAAGGAATAGAACAAGAACTGTCTGCAATCTTCCCTTGAGAAAGGAACAGAATAAGAACTGTCTGCAGTCTTCACTTTATCTCATGCTTAGCCATGAAGGTCAACATTCAATGGAAGATTCTTTGTTTCTGCTTTTCTAAAATGTATGCATAAATAAAACACCATTTCTAGGCCTATTTTATTCTTTATCCTGTCTAATGTCTAATAACTACTGTACAATGAAAAACCCTGATCTAACAATCTTTTAAAAGAAATATTTTTAAATACACACTATGAATACTTTTAATCTGTTATCTATTAATGTAAATGGATTAAGTAATGGCAACAAAATGAAATCATTAATGAGATATCTAAAATTAATTGCCCTTTATCTGATAATAATGCACTAAGTTTTAATATATTAATGGATATAAAGAAATTTCAGATTATTTATAGAATCCCGGTATATATGATGAAATTAAAAGAATTTAAGAGTTATCGTATGGAAAAATCAAGAATTTTGTATCTTTAAATGATAATGGTTAGGTTAGTAAAGTCATAGTATGAGACTCTCTGGAATGCAAAGGTGGGCTAGTAATAAAATGAAAGAGTTGTTAGAAATACAATATGAAATACACAAAGCAATGTTTGAACAACAACAAAATAATAATATAATACAGAAGTCATTAAAACATTAATGAGAAAATATCAAACAGTTTTAACACATAAAGTGGAGACAGCTTTAGAAAAAATAAAATTGCACAGTTATGTGATGACTTCAAAAAATCTACCTAGATTAGCTAATATAAATAAGATATTAAGTAAAAAGGCACAAATCAGTAATACCCCAAATCCTCACACTAATAAGCTTACTTCAGACATTGAAGAAGTGCTTAATATTTTTAAAAAATTCCATGAGTATCTTATTAAAGATAAAGTAATAATCCTGATGATTACAAAACTGACAAGTATTTAAAGAAAAATGTTACTAATAAATTTAATGACCAAAAACATATCTCTGTTGAATAAGCCTTTTACCCTAATAGAAGTTAAAGACATTAAAAAAAACAGAAAATGGTAAAGCTCCGGGGTTAATTGGTTTAAGTATGGAATTATGTAATCTGCTTCCACTGAATATTTTAGAATTAATGAATGACATTTTTTGGATAATTCAGAATGTCAAAATTCCTCCCTCATGGAAATTTTCTGTAATCTCACTTATACTTAAACAAGGCGAGGATAATAAGTTAGTTTCCTCATTTAGACCTAGTTCATTATTAAATGTAGACTATAAAAGATTTGCTTACATCTTCACCAAAAGATTAAAAGATATAGTAAATTAATTAATAAAGATCAAATAGGATTTATAGTCAATAGATTAATGTATGATAATATATAAAGGATAGTAACTATCTTAGATTTAGCAAAAAGAATTGACAAGAAATTGGTCATAATTCTGTACATTGGAACTACTTGTTTAAAACTTTTGAAGCATTTGCATTTCCAGAACAATCTATTGGAATAGTAAAAAACCTGTATAGAGACTCCAAAGCATATGTTAAAAATTACATCTTACATTTCCTCAATGATTGACTTTAAACAGGGAAGTAAACAGTGTGGGAAGAAATAGCCAGGGAATTGTTATGGCTAGGCTTGTATAGGTCCTAGGGCTGATAGCCTAGCACCAACCTATGAACCTATGAACAAAGGCACAAAGCAAGGATGTCCCTTGTCCTTTCTCCTGCTTGCATTAGTTATCGAATCCTTAGTAGTAATAATTATACTTAATAGTATAAAAAGTAATGAAAAATAATGCATTCTCAATTAAAAAGGATTGTCAATCTAAAATGCAGCTTTTTGCAGATGATATTTTACTAACTACAGGAGGTTTAAATTAGTAATTTGAAGGAATAGATAAGGAAGTATCGCTGCTGAAAGTTAATAATAATAAAACTGAAACTTTAGTGTTAAATCAATTACTAGACAGTAAGTTTAAAGATAAATATAAATATAATTGAGAAGAAAAAGAACAAATTATTTAGGAATAAAAAGTATAACAAGATGTGAGTAAGATTATTAATAATAATTTTGAAAAAAATAATTAAAGTGTTACTTCTTATTAAAAAGGAAATGAATGTTTTTTTGACTTTCAAGGATAGGTTAGTACTTATTAAAATTATTATATTATCCAAGACTGTATACAAATTGCATTCAGTAGCTTTAATACCTGACAAAAAACTTTTAAAGAAAATGGAAAAGTGTTAACTTCATTCTTATAATATCCTAAAAAGCCAAGAATTGCTTATAGAAATCATATAAGATTATGAGAATATGGTCGTATTTGCTTCCCAGATGTAGAATCTTATTCTGTTGCTGCAAATTTTAAATATATTATACTTTAGATAGACTCAACTTATAATAGTCAGTGGAAAACCTTTCGGGAGCAGATTTTACTAAATTCTTATATCAAATATGATAAATTAGAAATCTGTAACAATTCTTTCATTATGTTAATAAAATTTACCTTAGAAGGAAATTCATTTCATCCTTTAGAACTCCACATATATGAAATCAGTTCTTAAAACAGCTAAGAAATATATTTTTAAAACTCCATTAATATCAAAATGGAAATGTTTGTGCTCCCCATTGCACATACCTCTAGGTTTAAGAAAACTCAGAACAATGTTAAAATGAATTTACTAAAAAAGAATGGATTAGTATTATGGTTGACTGATTGATTTCAACAACTGGCTAAGCTTCTGGTGTCATTCAAAGGGGATCCAGTATCTGATTTCAACAACTGGCTAAGCTTCTGGTGTCATTCAAAGGGGATCCAGTATCTGTCTGCCTGGGACGACATGATCGACAGACTACAATGCTTTGCCAGAGATGGTCTGTCCCTGTCACCCCTGGGATTCAGGTTACTGACTAAGGCTCTTGCCACCCCTATAGTGACTTTTTTAGGCAAAGTTCAAAGGACAAAATCACCAACGTAACTGGTACAAGCATGCAAAATCTGAAGGTAATGCTACTCAATGCTAGAAGTCTAAACCTCAAAATGCAAAACTGCACTCTCTCAAGGCACTCCTAAAAATGGAGAACATCGATATCTGTGCAGTAACTGAGACCTGGTTCACGGCTCCAGAGAGAACCCCTGCAATACCAGGCTACAACTCTTACCACACTTTTTGGCTACCAAACCAGGATCGAAACACTAAAGGTGGAGGAGTGTCCATATTCACCAAGGATATTCATACCACCAGGTTAGTCGCCCAACACAATGCATCTGAAATTCTCCAGGTGCAACTAACACTAGGTAAGACTGCAGTGCAAATTGTAGTTTGCTACAGATCCCCCACCATGCCCCAAGATTCTCACTACACCTTTCTAAACATACTGGAAAATATTAATATACAACCAAACACCCTAATACTGGGTGATTTCAGCTACCCTGCCATTAACTGGGAAAACTACTTGTGCAGCAACACCTTTGCCCAATGGTTCTTGGAATTATAAATTCCAATGCCCTGGATCAACTAATCCATAGTCCCACCAGGGGCTCCAATATCCTAGACCTGGTCATTACCAACATGGGAAATCGATGTTCCACACCTATGGTCACCCCCTCGTTGGTCAGGTCAGATCATAAGCTAATCACCGTTAACATCCACATCCCACCCCCACCCCCCAGTAAGGAAACCTCCATAAAAAACTTCTCCAAGACCAACTTCATGCTACTCAAGTCAGAAGTTACAAACTTCATGACACCCATGCAGATGGGAACTGAAAGTTCAACTGCTGAGTCCTACACTAAGGCACTGTGCGAGCACATCCACTCATGCATGAATCGTGCCATCCCAAATAGAATCAAGATGCTCTTCTCCAAAAAAAGGAAGCCAATCTGGTGGTCCCCTCCCATAAACAAACTTTACAACAAAAGGAAAAAACTGTTGCAGAAAAGAAGAAAATCCCAGGATGCAAAAAACTCCCTTACCAGCCTTAGTAAGAAGCTGAGATCCCTCACAAAATCCTCCAAAGCTAGTTACGAAAATAAAATTGCCAAAGATTCCAAAGACAACCACAAGGCATTCTATACCTATGTCAAGAATCTAAATGGCAATGCTCAGATCTGCTCTGAGCTACAACAGGATGGCATTAAATATACTGATCCCAAGGATATTGCCAATATCCTGGCAGATCGATTCAGTGTCAACTTCACCCCACCCCCACCCCCTAAATGGCTCATTTCAATACTGGAAGATTGCCAAATTCCGATAATAATGGCCACACAGGTAAAAAACGCACTCTTCAAAGCTAAGAATACAGCATCCATGGGACCAGATGACATCCCGGGCTGTGAACTACATGAACTACAAAATGAACTGGCACCTCACCTAAGTGTCATGTTTAATCATACCCTCACCTCAGGCTTCGTGCCCACTGAGTGGCGCACAGCTACAGTTATCCCACTCCACAAGGGGGGGATCCACCTTGGATCCCGGGAACTACCGACCCATCAGTCTGACGAGCCTGATCTGCAAGGCCATGGAATGTATTATCATGGAACTTATAAACAAAGACATTGGCAACCTTCAAACACTGGTCCCCACCCAGTTTGGGTTTGTGAAGGGCCTGAACCTTATTGACTTCTTTGAATCAGTCTTCAGAGCCGTGGACGAGGGTAAGGCAGTCCACACAGCCTATTTGGACTTCGCCAAGGCCTTTGATACCATCCCCCACTCTGGAATCATAGATAAACTTACTAAGCTGGGCATTAATCCCTACGTCACTCGATGGGTTGCCAACTGGCTTACTGACAGAACCCACACTTTAAATGTAGCTGACTCCAAATCCAGCTCCAGACAAGTGACAAGTGGAGTACCTCAGGGTTCGGTCCTGAGACCTTTCGTTTGGCATCTACTTCTCTGAAGTACAGGCCACCCCTAAGGGACTCTGGCTAACAATGTTCGCAGATGGCTGCAAACTGGGAGCCATTATTGAATCCCCAAATGATGTGGATACTCTACAAGAGAACCTTACAGAAACAGATGCTTGGTGCCAGAGCCATGGGCTCAAGCTCAATGCCAAGAAATGTATAGATGTGATAGTGTTCAATCTCGCCGTTTGTTCTTACACATGGGTTCGGAGCCGATCCTCGGCTCCGTGCCGGCCTCTTGCAAGCTCTGCATCGAGAAGAAGCTCGAGACAATCTAATACCCACAATCCCCTCTGCCTTTACCTCAGATCTAGTTTGCATCGTTGGGAGCTAGCTCGAGCGTCTAAAGCTAAGATATAACTTTATTTGTTATATTTTATTGGATTTCTTATTACTATTTGATATTTCTCTGATATACTGTGTGATTGTGTTGTTGACTGGATAAATTCTTGGTACCGTTAAACTGTTTTATCGGTTAGAATTTTCCTACAACCCTTCTTAAATTTAATAGGATTTGACTTTTATACGGATTTGACAATTTTTCTCGGATTTGACAAATTTTTCTTGGATTTGACTGCATTACTGGACTTGTCTTTTACTTCTATAATGTCTGATAAGGTAAAGTCAGGTTTTAAGCGTTGTCAGTGTGGCCAGAAAATGTCAGTGACTGACAACCATAGTTCCTGCGTCTACTGCCTTGGCCCTCTCCACTTGCAAGAGGACTGTTCCATCTGTCACTCTTTTAGTGGGAGGGTCATGACAGATAGGCGCAGGAAACTAATGGACAGACGTTTACTGAAACCTTCTTTTCAGGAGGCTCTGGATGCTTCTGACCAGGCATCAAAGTCCTCGAAGGAATCGAAGACGTCGGAGCCCAAGTCATCGGCTCCGAGCTCTTCAGCAAAGGTTAGATCACCGGTTCCACAGACTTCGGGGCCGAGTGTTCAACTGGTATCGGTTCCTGAGCCTCGAGTCTTGGAACCGGTGATGGAGCTCCCTCCTTCGACCTTATTGAGGTCGGCTCCGTCTTCGGTTCCTTCGACCCGTTCTTCCTCCAAACTCTCTGATATCGATGTGGATCGCGTGGTGCAGAAGTTATTGGAGCATTCGGCCCTGTCCAAACTTATTTCGGTTTCCACCCAGTTGGTGTCTAAACTTGAAGGCCTCCCGGTGTCTCCATCCATTCCTCCTCCGAGACCGGTTCAGTCTTTGGAGCGGAAGAGGCTGATCTACTGATTGTGGAGCCCTCGGGTCCAGAACCGTCCTTTCTCGGTCTGTTCCTCTCCGGACCCGATACCGAGTCTCGGAGCCGACGGTCTGTCCTTGGTTCGGGGAGAGTCGAACCGTTTCGGTTCCGACTCTCCTCGGGCCTCGGCGGATCGATTCGGCTCCGTCCTCGATGCCTTCGGTGCCTGTGTCGGGATTCTTCCCATTTCCTCGGAACTGGGAGATTCTTCGATGCGGGACCGGGGCGTTCGACCTGATGAGGAAGGTGTTGTCTACCCAGACAACCACATCAGTGGAAGCAACCTCTCCTCCCCATAAAGGGCCGTTATCCTCCTCTGCACCCATGGCCACATCAGCGCCGGGCGCCAGTGTCTCAGCCACCCCTGGAGGGTGCCCCTCTTCCTCGAGGCTTCTTGGATGCTCCAAGAAGTCCCTAGGAAAAGATTGTGTAAGAGGAGACACTTGGATTCTCCACAAGAATCCTTGACATCTGATACTGACTTAGATGAGTCAGAAGGGTCCCCTAAGTCACCTTCAGAAGATGTCTCTTTTCGGACATATTGGAGATCCTGAAACAGAGAGGTGACTGGCAGTCCCTTCCCCTTCTGAGGATGAGTCAGTTTTGCTGAAGGCATTTGGTGCTCGCCCTTCTTCCTCCTAGGTCACCTCCGTCGCCGACGAACTAATGGAACTAATTGCTCAAGGTGGGAGGCTCCTGACACAGTGGAACCAGTCCCAAGGAAACCCAATAAATACATCACGGCACCTCAGGACAAGTCCTACTTAACAAAAGGAGTTCCAGTGGTGGCAGCAGCCATGAAAAGGAGATGTCGGAGTCTTCTTCATCTGTCCATCCTCCTAATAAAGATTCTAGGACGATGGATACATACGGGAAGCGCATTTATAGTTCAGCGGCTTTTTCCATGCGATCCCTGAACTATTTGACCCATTTTACACGTCTACAGAGGGATCTAGTCAAAGAGTTGGGAGATACCCTCCAGGGTACTACAGATGCAGCTGTCTCAGAGAAAGTGACAGCAGCTTAATACCCTTACATCTATTGTTAACTCGTCCATGAGGCTGATATCCAAGGTTCGAGTAGGGCAGCAGCTTCAGCGATTGCTCTTCGCAGACAATCCTGGATGCGCTTATGTTCCTTTGCGGAAGCCTTCGTCTTCCTTTACAAACGCCCCATTTGACGGTGCCACTCTCTTTGGCCCCAAAGTAAAGGAGACCCTTACCCGGTGTGAACAGGAGGGAAAGACTCTGTCTGCTGTCAGTCCGTTTTTCCACCCCAACCAGACCGTACCCCAAAGGGCAACGTGGTGGAAAAATGTGGTTTCGAAAACCCCAAGGATCTTTCCCAGGCACACAGGGAGATGCCCCCTCTAGAGGCAGAGGAGGGGGTAGAGGTGGAAGATGCCGCCCTGGCGGCAGAGGGGGTCCGCAACATCAAGGTGACAGGGAGACACTCCCTGGTAAACCTTTCCAGCACTCCTGAGAGGAGGCCCGACTGTCCTGCTCTGGAGGCAGTCGGGGGTCACTTAGCTTTATACCCTCAGGCCTGGCAAAATATAACTACAGACAAGTGGGTAAAAAGCGTGGTTACCAGAGGTTACAACATACCCTTTCTATCTCATCCCATCCCAAAAAGACTCCCAGATGTACCGCCCCATCTGAGAGCCAGCAGCCATAGAAATTTCAAAGCTGCTAGAAAAAAAGAGTCATCCAACCAGTCCCAGCGGACCAGCAAGGATTCGGGACTTACTCAAGGTTCTTTTTAGTTCCAAAGAAAACAGGGGACTGGAGGCGCATTCTGGACCTAAGCTACCTCAATACCTTCAGGAAAGAAAAGTTCGAATGGTCACGCTTCAATCGATCCTTCCATTCTTACAGAAGGACGACTGGATGTGCTCAATAGATCTAGAAGATGCATACTACCACATCAAAATGGCCAGGGCATCCAGAGATCATTTGCGCTTCGGCTGGGGCCAGTCACTTTCAATTTCGAGCCCTGCCCTTTGGTCTGACCTCAGCCCCAGGGTCTTCACCAAATGCATGGCAGTGGTAGCGTCTCACTTGAGACGCCAAGGATTCCAGGTGTTTCCGTATCTGGACGACTGGCTCCTTTCTGCCACCACCCAGCGTCAACTATTACAGGCCAGAGACTTTACTCTTCAACTGTGTGTTCACCTAGGGATTTCCGTAAACTTCGGAAAATCCTTACTTCAGCCATCACAAAATATCTTGTTCATAGGAGCAGAATTAAACACACGTCAGTTAATTCTAAGACTTCCCCCAGAAAGGATACTATCACTTCAGACTCATATACGTTTTCTACTCTTGTCAAGGAAATCTCCTGCAAAACTGGTACTGAAGGTGTTGGGACTCATGTCGGCCTCCCTTATTGCAATACCCTTGGGAAGGCTGCACATGAGAGTCCTACAATGGCTACTGTTTGCACAATGGTCGTTTCAACAACTACCTCTAACACACGAGATTCTTATAACAAAGACATGCAAAACAGATCTAAACTGGTGGCTTCAAACTTGCAACCTTTCCAAGTGGAGACCGTTTGTGCTACCCACCACAGTTACGGTGACCACGGACGCTTCCCTGATAGGGTGGGGGGGCATCTTTCAGGGACAGACAGTCCAAGGCGAATGGACCAATTTGGAGTACAATCTGCACATCAATGTTCTAGAGTTGAGGGCAGTGTTTCTAGCGTTGCAACACTTTGCTCCCCTTCTTCCTCTGGGAACTATTGCAGTTCAGACGGACAACATGTCTGTAGTCTGGTACATAAACAAGCAAGGGGGAACCAAATCCTATCAGCTATGCAGAGAGGCCATGAGAATCTGGCAGTGGGCGGAGTCCACGGGTCACTTTCTAATAGCAACGCACATCCCGGGGTCATCCAACGTCATAGCCAACAGGCTGAGCAGAGCAATTCTGCTACCGCACGAGTGGTCCCTAAAACAGTCAGTAGCGAAATGGATTTTTCGCACGTGGGGCCAGCCTTCCTGCGACCTGTTTGCATCTCCAATGAACGCCAAATGCAGGAGCTACTTTGCCCTATTACCCCCTCCAGGGGAAGTCCCCAGGGACGCACTGGTTCACGATTGGCCCCCGGGACTCCTGTACGCATTTCCTCCATTTCCTCTGATACCAAAGTTTCTCCAGAAAGCCAGAAACCTACACAGGACAATAATCCTCATTGCCCCATTCTGGCCTCGTCAAATTTGGTTTCCCTTCCTGAAGACTCACTGCATTCGGGGACCCTGGATTCTGGACCCAGAGCCAGATCTATTGACTCACTTGTCAGGGGCTCCCCATCCCGCTCCTGTCCCTCCATCTAGCAGCTTGGCTGCTCCAATTCCCAATTTAGCCAGGTCTGATCTTTTGTCGCCAGCAGTTCAGGATATATTGGTGGCTTCTCATAAAGCTTCCACTACTAAAACATATTCTAGTAAATGGAAGCGATTTGTATTCTGGGCAAATACACACCAAGTGGATCCTTTTACAGCTCCCTTGAATAAAATATTAGAGTTTTTAACGGACTTATTCCATCAGGGTGCTTCTCCTGCTACACTAAGAGTTCAATTGGCAGCCATTTCAAATTTCCATGTGTAAGAATGTGGAGCTCCTGTTATGGCTCACAGACTTTGTAAAGCCTTTCTTAAAGGGGTTTTCCATATTAGACCACCAGTCAGATCTCCTACATCACCTTGGAGTCTAAACTTGTTGTTATCTAAATTAATGTTGCCCCTTTGAACCTGCCTCTTCTTGCCCATTAAAATTTTTGTCCTGGAAGACTCTATTTTTGGTAGCCATTACTTCCGCTAGGCGAGTGTCTGAACTTCAGGCTCTCTCCATCAAGCACCCTTATTTGATCTTTCACTCTGACAGAGTTTCTCTTCGAACCAATTCATCTTTTCTCCCTAAAGTGTGTTCTATTAACAATATTAATCAGTCCATTGAATTACCCACTTTCTTCAAAAATCACTCCAACAAAATGGAGTACATGTTGCATAAATTAGATGTTCACAGACAACTAAGATTTTACTTGGATAGAACAAAAGATCACAGAAAACTGATCAACTCTTTGTGGCTTTTGCTGATAGCAGGAAAGGACTAGCAGTTACCAAAAGAACTCTTTCTAAGTGGTTAACGGATTGTATAATCTATGTCTGATTCTTCAAATCAAACTCTTTTGCACAAACCCAAAGGACATTCCACAAGGTCAGTGTCTACATCTTTGGCTCATGCAGCCCGCCTACTACTGACGCTATTTGTGCGGCTGCTACTTGGTCTAAGCCACATACATTCATTTCTCATTATAAGGTAGACAAGGCTTCTAGGGACAGGGCAACCTTTGGTTCCACTGTGCTCAAGAACGTCCTTCCGTGAGTTCCTCAGGAACAAGGAGCTAGGGCTACCCATGTGTAAGAACAAGATTGAACACTATCACATATAGAAGTTATGTCCTTACCATAACGTTCCATGTGGAGTGTTCATCTTTGTTCTTACATTCCCACCCTCCTAAGAAGAACGTTCTTTGATGCCTGGCCAGGATCATCCTACTGCTGCTTCTACAAATATTGTGTACATAGTTGACATATATATATATATATATATATATATATATATATATATATATGTCTATTTGTCTTACTATATATATATAGTTATGTATAAATTCTTATTTCTGGACATATGTGATGTAAGCATGAATGTGCTCTCGCTGGAGATTGGTTTGCTTGCAAACTAGATCTGAGGTAAAGGCAGAGGGGGATTGTGGGTATTAGATTGTCTCGAGCTTCTTCTCGATGCAGAGCTTGCAAGAGGAGCCGAGGATCGGCTCCGAACCCATGTGTAAGAACAAAGGCGAGATGAACACTCCACATGGAACGTTATGGTAAGGACATAACTTCTATTTATCCCCTTTGGGAAAAAACATGTACCCGTGAATTATCACATAGGTGGCAGTACACTAAACACCGAAAGTGTGATAAGAGACTTAGGGACACAGGTGGACAGTGGTCTCACCTTCAATAACCACATCTCCACAACAGTCCGGAAATCCTTCTATGTGGCACACCTCATCACTAAGGGCTTTTCATCCAGAAAAAAGGAGGTCATTGTCCCACTGTACTCATCCCTCATTAGACCCATTATAGAATACAACGGCCTATTTGGTATGTACCTCTCAAGACATCTGCAACAACTGGAAAGGCCACAGAAATGCCTCACTAAAAGAATCACAGGCCTAAAGCAGATGCCCTATGCTGACCACCTTAAAAACTCCAGCTATACTCTGTCACATATCGTCTACTCCAAGGCGATCTCTGCTTTACATACAATGTCATGTCAAACCCAGAGCTGTTGGACATGCTACACTTAAAGAAATCCCAATGCCTCAGAGCCACACGCTCCAGGGATCTAAATCTTGTCATCACAATAAACAAAACATGTTGGAGGGATAGGTTCCTGACCCAGAGACTCCCCATACTCTGGAATAGACTGCCCATACATGGCAAGCAGAGCGCCTCTTTGGCCATCTTCAAAAGGAACCTTGATGATTGGATGGGAGAAAGGAAATTCACTCCGGGCATCACGTCAGTCACCCTGCTAGACATGGGTCCAGGGAAGTAAATAGTGTGTGAAGAAATAGCCAGGGAATTGTTATGGCTAGGCTTGTATAGGCCCTAAGGCCAATAGCCTAGTACCAACCTATGAACCTATGGTCTTACTGTTTTGAAAAAGGAAAAGCTAAGTTGCCAGATCATTTAATGACAGATAAGTTGGATGATTCTGTTAACCATTTAATATTATCCATCAGTAAGAAATTAAATCTGTAGATAATATGAGTGAAGAGGAATAGAACACTATTCTCCCATTATATGAATATATGAATGCTATAACCTGGGGTAAATTGACTTACAAAAGAAACTTGTTGAAGTTAAATAAGTTAATTGTAAGTAATAATAATTCTGACACAAAATTCAGGAACTTTTTAAATAACAGTGGATGAGTGGCTTAATAGATGGTAAGAATAAAACTTTGTTACTTAAATCAGTTAGTCAAACTTCCTCAAGTTTGTACTGGAAAGTCTTTATGTGGAAATATATACTTAAGAATGTATGTTACTCCCTATAAAATGTGTAAGTTTAGTAAAATGACTTCTTCAGTCAGTTGGAGGTGTAGTAAAGATTTAAAAGCTGATTGGACATAAGTTTATGGATTCTGAAAATTTAAATATATATTGGAAAAGATGTGTGTTCTTTTTAAGGAATTATAGTCTGACAATTATACTTTAATTAGATCAGTAATAGTAATGACTGTTCCATTTCCTTTATCTGTAAAAGCCAAACAACAAAACTGTTTTAGAGGGTCTATATTAAAATCGCGAAACCTCACTTATGGGAAAATGGAAACGTCTACACATATATAGTGAACCGGGAAAACACCGAACGTCCTGAAGCACGAAATTCGAAATGTCGAATCGTCATAGTTGGCCAACCCCACCGCCCGCTACATACTACCTACCCAAACAAAATAAATAATCCACACTTCCCCATATCTACACTTCACCCATATATCTCATATCCTAATCAAACATTCACTACACACAAATGTATCTCACTATAAACAAACAACACCCAACTACAGGAAAAGTATAATTTATGTATACATTCAGCTACACAACTATATTACTATACATACACTACATAACCCTACTTCTAACACTAAAGTAAAGGTTGCATATATTACTATGTATGCACTTACCTTAACCCGCACCCTAACCCTAAGGTCCATAACTATTGCACACTTACGTTAGGGAGCTATACCGGATAAGGGCCAACTATGACAATTCGACATTTCGAGTTTCACACTTCAGGACATTCGTTGTTTTCGCGGTTCAGTCTATATGTGTCGACATATCCGTATTCACGTAAGTGAGGTTTCGCTATTTTAATATAGACCCGTTCTAGAGTCTCCTGGCACTAGCTAGAAAAGCTATTACAAAAATTTAACAGCAATACTATGTTATTTATTTATTTATTTTATTTAACATTTGTTGACCGGGAATGTCCGACTAGGTTCCACAGATCCTGTTTTCAGCGGAGGCCCGGGGAGAAATGCTCCAGAAGCATGTCTTTATGTAAAATTGAAAAAGAAGTGATCAGAACAGGATCTATAAATCATACTAAGACTCATAGTGATTGGGACAGCCTTGAAATGTTCCTAGTGAAATGCCAAGTGTTAATTATATAAGAGTATTTGATGATACAGTGATTCCTGACATAGTATAACAGTATGTGATGCTGAATTTCTTTTCTGTGTACATATTGTAAGTATGTTAAACCAATAAAAATGTCTTTAAAAAATGGAAAGAGAAGCATCTACCTTGGTGGTGTGGTAAGTTTGCATGGCTACAGCAGTGAATAATTCCTTCATTTATCTTTATTTATTTATTTATTTATTTGTACTGATAAATGTTCATAGGTTCATAGGTAGGTACTAGGCTATCGGCCCAAGGGCCTACGTAAGCCTAGCCAGCAAGGTTCCATAGCTTACGCCACCCAAGAAAGTTATTTTCCTGTGCCACTGTCCAGCAGAGACACAGAAGTGATCCCTGGGGTGTATTTCCTATTTCCCATCCACTCATCAAGATTTTTCTTGAAGAGTGCTAATGAAGAACTTTGCTTGACATAGATGGGTAACTTGTTCCAGAGTATAGGAAGTCTCTGGGACAGGAATCTATCCCTCCAGCTTGTCCTGTTTATTGTGGTGACAAGGTTTAGGTCCCTAGAGTGTGTAGCTCAGAGGTATTGGGATTTTTTTTAGGTTTAGCATGTTCAACAGCTCTAGGTTTGACATAGCTTTATATGTTAGGCAGAGATCACTTCGGAGTAGGCGATATGCTATCTCTGAATGCTGCCACTTTACCATACTTATATAAGCAACATTATCAGAAGTAGTATTATTTAGTTTGAAAGTACAACTGCACCATGCTTGTACAGTTACTATTTTTAATGGCTGTATATTAGAACGTGAACAAAGTGCTCTAGTTGATAAGGCCAAACAACATCACAGTTACTAGGTTTGTCCATGTTTAACAAATTTTAATACTGCTTCAGTTATATTGTAGCTGAAATACTTCATTAATTTTCACAGATATAGATTGTATAATACTATAAAAGTAGTTGCACCATTAACTAATAACATGAGCTATATGCAATCTAAATTGAGTTACAAATTTAGCAAAACAATTTGCCTTAGATAGCAGTGGACATGCTATTATGTAAATTAAAGTAAGATATCTATATAAAACATACATTTATGGTAATACATCATTATGTTGCAGAGAGCATTTGAGGAAATACACAGTAGTAGTTTACTAATTATTTCTATAAACACCTTGGCACTACATGGGCCATGTGTGAAAATGTGCCATAAAGTTTGTCAACTTTTGTACTTGCGCAGCAAATGTATATTCTTCAACTTCAGAACTTATTATTAGCAAACTATTGCTAGATAACGGTGTCAGACTAAGGGAATTGTCGACCACTAGAATTTATGTTTTACCAAATGTGTGCAAAATGTTTGATATGCATCATAGTTCGTACAGCTGTACTGACTCGCACAGATGTAGCTGATACATGAGCACCTTGCTTTATTTCATAGGTTCATAGGTAGGTACTAGGCTATCGGGCCTAGGACCTATACAAGCCTAGCAAAACAGGTACCCTGCCTTTCGTCACCCAAGAAAATTATTTTCCTGTGCTCCTGTTGAGCAGAGCCACAGAGGTGATCCCCAGGGTGAATTTCCTATTTCCCATCCAATCATTAAGATTTTTCTTGAAGAGTGCTAATGAGGAGCTTTGTTTGATATAGATAGGTAGTTTGTTCTAGAGCATGGAAAGTCTCTGGGATAGGAATCTATCCTTCCAGCATGTTTTGTTTATTGTAGTGACAAGGTTTAGGTCCCTAGAGCATGTAGCTCGGAGGGATTGGAATTTCTTTAAGTGGAGCATATTCAACAGCTCTGGGTTAGACATAGGTTTGTATGTTAGGCAGAGATCGCCTCTGAGTAGGCAATATACAATGGAGTAAATCTGGAGTTTTTTGAGATGGTCTGCATAGGGCATCTGTTTGAGGCTGGTAATCCTCTGTGTGAGGTATTTCTGTGACCTTTCCAGTTGTTGTAGATGTCTTGTGAGGTACATACCAAAAGGAGCGTTGTACTCTATAATGGGTCTAATGCATGATGAGTAGAGGGGAACAATTACCTCTTTTTTCCTGGATAAGAAACCTTTTATGATGAGGTGTGCCATGTAGAAGGATTTCCTGACTACTGTGGCGATGTGATTATCAAAGGAGAGACTACTGTCCACCTATGTCCCAAGGTCTCTTGTCAGACTTTTGGTGTTAAGTAGACTACCACCTATGTGGTAACTCATGGGTACAGAGTTTTTACCAAAGGGGATGACGATGCACTTTTTGGCATTGAGCTTGAGGCCATGGCTTTGACACCAGTCATCTGTCTCAGTCAGGCCCTTTGTAGGATGTCCACATCATTAGGAGTTTCAGTTATGGCTCCTAGTTTGCAGTCATCTGCAAACTTTGTTAGCCAAAGACCTTCTGTGTTAGCCTGTACTTCAGAAAAGTAGACACCAAACAGGAGAGGACCCAGGACTGAACCCTGTGGTACTCCACTTGTCACTGGTCTGAAGTCGGATTTGGAGTCTGCTACTTTCACAGTGTGGGTTCTATCAGTGAGCCAGTTGGTAACCCATCTTGTGACATAGGGATTTATACCTAGTTTAGTGAGTTTGTCTATAATTCCAGAGTGGGAAAGGGTGTCAAAAGCCTTGGCGAGATCTAGCTAGGCTGTGTGAACCACCTTACCCTTGTCTACGGCTTTGGTGACTGCTTCAAAGAAGTCAGTCAGGTTTAGGAGACATGATCTGCCTTTTACAAACCCGAACTGTGTGGGGTCCAGAGTTTGGAGATTATTAATGTCTTTGTTTATAAGTTCCATGATGATACGTTCCATGGCCTTGCAGACCAGGCTCGATAGGCTAATGGGGCGGTAGTTCCCGGGGTCTGTGGTGGCTCCCTCTTTGTGGAGTGGGATAACCGTCACTGTGTGCCACTCAGTGGGCACAAAGCCTGAGGTGAGGCTGATTGAACATGGTGCTTAGGTGGGGTGCCAGTTCATTCTGTAGTTCATGTAGAATGCAGTCTGGGATGTTGTCAGGTCCCATGGATGCTGTGTTCTTGGCTTTGGAGAGTGTGGTTCTTACCTGTGCAGCCATGATTACAGGAACTTTGCATTCTTCCGGTATAGAGATGGGCCCTTTAGGGGATGAGGGGGGGTAAAGTTAGCACTGAAACCTATCTGCCAGGATGTTGGCAATATCAATTGGTTCTGTATATTTAGTGCCATTGTGCTGTAACTCAGAGGAGATCTGAATATTGCCATTGAGATTCTTGACATAGCTATAGAATGCTTTGTGGTTGTCTTTAGAATCAATGGTGATTTTGTTTTCATAACTAGCTTTGGAGGATTTTATGAGGGATCTCAGCTTCTTACTGAGGCTGATCAGGGAGTTCTTCCAGTCATGGGATTTTACTCTTTTTTTGCAACAGTTTCTTTCTTCTGTTGTACAGCTTGTTGATGGCAGGGGACCAACAGATTTGCTTCCTTTTTTTGGAGGATAGCATCTTTTTTTCTGTTAGGGATAGCACGATCCATACACTAGTGTAAGTGCTTATAAAGTGCATTTGTGTAGGATTCAGCAGTCGTACCTCTATTGTCTGTCTGCATGGATGTCGTGAAGTTTGCCACTTCTGCCTTAAAGAAGCGTGAAGTTGGCTTTGGAGAAATCTTTTATGGTGGTTTCCCTAATGGGGGTGGGGGCGGAATGTGGATGTCTAGGCTGATTAGCTTGTGGTCGGATCTGACCAACAAGGAATTGATCTGGTGTGGAACACCGGTCGGCCATGTTGGTAATGACCAGGTCTAGGATATTGCTGCCCCTGGTGGGGGTGTGGATAAGTTGATCCAAGGTTTTGGAATTTATGAATTCCAGAAAACGTTGAGCAAAAGAGTTGGTACATGAGTCATTTTCCCAGTTAATGGTGGGGTAGTTGAAATTGCCCATTATTAGGGTGTTGGGTTGTACCCTAATATTTTCCAGTGTATCAAGAAATGAGGAGTGGGAATCCTGGGGCATGGTAGGGGATCTGTAGCAAGTTACAATTTGGATTGCAGTCTTGCCCAGAGTTAGTTGCACTTGGATAATCTCAGATGTATTATGCTGAGCAACTAGCCTGGAGGTTTGGATATCCTTAATGAATATGGACACGCCTCCATCTTTAGTGTTTCGGTCCAGGTTAGGTGGCCGAAAGGTGTGGTATGAATTATAGCCTGGTATTGCAGGGGTGCTCTCTGGAGCCTTAAACCAGGTCTCTGTCACTGCACAGATGTCGATGTTCTCCATTTTAAGGAGTGCCTCGAGTGAATGCATTTTGAGGTTTAGACTTCTAGTACTGAGTAGCATTACCCTCAGATTTTGCTTGCTTGTACCTGTTATGGTGGTGAATTTGTCATTTGAACCTTGAATTGACGTCTGGTGTGGAACACCGGTTGCTCCTGTTGGTAATGACCAAGTCTAGGATCTTGCTGCCCATGGTAGGGGTGTGGATAAGTTGATCCAAAGGTGTTGGAATTTATGAATTCCAGAAAACGTTGAGCAAAAGAGTTGGTACATGAGTAGTTTTCCCAGTTAATGGTGGGGTAGTTGAAATTGCACATTGTTAGGGTGTTGGGTTGTACCCTAATATTTTCCAGTGTATCAAGAAATGAGGAGTGGAAATCCTGGGGCATGGTGGGGGATCTGTAGCAAGTTACAGTTTGGATTGCAGTCTTGCCCAGAGTTAGTTGCACTTGGATAATCTGGGATGCATTATGCTGAGCAACTAGCCTGGAGGTGTAAATATCCTTAATGAATATGGACACACCTCCACCTTTAGTGTTTTGATCCAGGTTAGGTGGCCGAAAGCTGTGGTATGAATTATAGCCTGGTAATGCAGGGGTGCTCTCTTGAGCCTTGAACCAGGTCTCTGTCACTGCACAGATGTTGATGTTCTCCATTTTAAGGAGTGCCTCAAGTGAATGCATTTTGAAGTTTAGACTTCTAACATTGAGTAGCATTACCCTCAGATTTTGCTTGTTTGTACCTGTTATGTTGGTGAATTTGTCATTTTGAACCTTGCCTAAAAAAGGCACTATAGGGGTGGCAAGAGCCTTAGCCAGTATCCGGAATCCCAAGGGTGACAGGTGCAGGCCATCTCTGGCAAAGAATCGTGGTCTGTCGATCATGTCATCCCAGGCAGACAGATACTGGATCCCCTTAGAATGACACCAAAAGCTTAGCCAATTGTTGAAGTCAATCCTTTTGTCCTTGTACTGTGGTATCATTCTGGGTGATGGCAGGGTGCTACTCAGGGCTAGGGTCATACCTGCCTGGGCTACAAGATCAGGGAGCTCCTCTATGTGTCTTTTCATGTAGTCAGGGGAAGTATGTCTCAGGTCATTCACACCGACATGGACAATGACAGAGTCATATTTGTACTTGTTGTGGAGTGACCTGAGTGTGTGCATTATGTGATGGATCCTGGCACCCGACAGGCAGCTGACAGTACCTTTCTCCTTGTTTAGCCTGGTGAGTGGAACATCAGTGTGCCTGACTATAGAGTCACCTATGACTAGAGTGTTGGGTACATTGTTATGCCTTATGGGCTGTGGTTGAGTGGCACACTGAGTTTGTGGGCTATGTGTCATTTGGGGTGTATTGGGGGGTGGAGGTTGCATGCATTTCTGCTTTGGAGGTCTCTGTTGCTTGAGCAGATTTTTATTGAGAGCCTCCACGAATGTAGGTGTGTGTTTTGTATTGCTATGTGTGTGTTTTGGTGGTGTAGGTTTTGAGAGACTATGTGATGTGTGTGGTGTGGTGCAAGTGTTTACCTTCTCCTCTTGGCTGTCTAGTCTAGTCTTGGGTGAAGAGAGTTTTCCTTCCAGTTTGGCTATATAAGTGCATCTCTCACAGGTTGTAGTGTTGGGTGGTAGGAGGACAGGGTTGTGTGTGTACATGAGGCAATTGCTGCATTGCCCCAAGATGCCCAGATTAATCAGGTAGACAGGAGAAAGCACTGGGAGCTGACCCTTAGACATGCCTGGATAATTGATTATTTATTAAGTGCTAAAAATTGTTTTTCTCTAGACAAGTGAGGAAAGTTGAGTGCTGTAGTAATTTGTAGTTTATTTAGTGCTTACAGCGAGTTCTGAACAAGTGCTGAGCTAAAAAAAAAACAGATTTGAGTGCTAAAACTAAAAAACTGGCTAGTTCTAAGGGAAAATTTGAAGAGCACACTTTATGGTTCCAGGAATAGTTTAACCAGCGGCGATGCATAAAGTGTATTTTTTTTAATATAACAGTAACAAATGAGCAAACTGGTTTAAACAAATTACCCAATAAAAAGCTAAAAACTGAGCCCCATTCCAACAGTCTGTGATCAGACAAGTTCTAACTGCACACTCCTGCCACTAGGGTGCAGGGGAAGTTTCTCCAAAAAAAGATGGTCTGGATTAGTGCTCAAGTTATACAAACAAAGCTAGATTCAGCAGGTCTGAATTTAGTCTATGCTACAGCAAATAAGGCGTACCAATTTCAGAAAGACACAGTTCAAATAAGCAGGCACAATAAGCCTTTAACCAGAAACTCCCAGCTCAAAAGAGTAGAATCTACCCTCTTCTCCCACAAGACTACAGACCACACCTTTATAATGTAAAATAACTGGCCCGAATCCTGAGTGCTTAATCCAGAACTAATACATTCTTAGAATAACAGACACTAAGCCTTCAATCAGCAACTGCCAACTTAGAAGGATGCAAGCTACCTGTCCTGCCACAACAGTGCAGACCACAAACCTTCTTAATGTAAAACAACTGGTCTGAAGCCCAAGTGCTTCAACCAAAGGCTTAGAATAACAGTTACAATTTAATCAGGCTACTAACAAGCAGTAATAAATGCAGCAGAATAAATGCAATAAAGTAGGAAGAAACACAAATACAGTAAAAGCAGATGAATAAAGTGCAATTTTTTTATATAACAATAGAAAATGAGCAAACTGATTTAAACAAATTACCCAATTAACCAGTAAAAAAGCTCAAAACTGAGCCCTGGTCCAGCAGTCTTCAATCAGACAAGTTCTAACTGCACGCTTCTGCCACTAGGGTGCAGGTGAACCTTCTCCGAAAAAGATGGCCTGGAGTAGTACTCACGTTATATAAACAAAGCTAGATTCAGCATGCCTGAATCTAGTCTAAGCTACAGCAAACAAGGCACACCAATTTCAGAAAGAAACAGTTCAAATAAGCAGGCACAATAATCATATAAATATTGCATATCTGTGTATCATTGAAGAATGCAGTAGTGGTGTATACTTCTTTTTGGAACATAACTAAAGCAGATTTTTTTTCATCTTCATTATGGTAGAAATTCTGTTTTGCTGTTACAAAATTGTCAAAGAAAGGAGAAATACACGTACTTGTTTTTTGTGCAAGATTCACATATTTTCCTTCTCTGAAGGTGATGACTAATGTGAAGATGAAAATAGTAATTACTAAGGGGTGGACCCCCCCCCCCTTCACAAAAGGTGTGCAGGGTTTCCCTCAAATATAGAAAAATTTGACTTTGTAACCACTCATAGACACGTGACTGCTGCTTTTTGCATTCAGTGGTAAATGCTAAGAAAATTGCCGAAGACCCAAATGTAGTTGATACATATGTTCGCTCTTATTCTGTGTGAGAAATATACACTACATAACATTGACATGAAGGAAAATAAAATCAAATATAGTAATCAATATTTTTTGCTGAAATCTGTGTATCTAGTTACAACTAATGCTTAATTGTTGCTATTTTTATTCTTTATAGACTCACCCAAGTTATACGCAGTAGTCTTATAAATATACGGAAGGCTATCAAAGGTCAAGTGCTGATGTCTTCAGAACTGGAGAATGTTTTTAACAGTATGTTGGTAGGAAAAGTGCCAGCTATGTGGGCATCCAAATCCTATCCATCACTGAAACCACTTGGAAGTTATATAAGTGACCTTTTGGCACGGCTTCGAGTATTCCAGGTATTGTAGTTTCTGTAACCTCCTTCTAATTTGTACTTTAGTAGCATAATGAAAACATTTTACAGAAGTTAAAGAAATGCTGCTTGAAAGAAATTCTATTTGCTGTCAAAGATATGCAAATATGACAGAGAAAGACCTAAAACTCCATTATAAAAAGAGTTTGTTTTTTATTCCCTGATCTTCCATTTATGAGAAAATATCACACAATTTGTTCTCCAAACAGGAACTTACATGCTATGTACTTAACTGAATTGCAAAGCAATTCAAGCACAGGCTAATGTTTCACAAGCAGCCTTGGGAAGTCTTTCTGAACATAAACAGTGCGGAAGAAAGCTTACATATTTCCACTGTATATACATATAGATAAGAAATGTACAGGCCTTCTAGGTCAGGGTGATTCCTACTTCCAGTTCTAAAATAACCAAAGCCACAGATTTCAGAGCAAGTATAAACTGACAGAGAACACCTGAAAAGTCAGGCATGCCCTTGTCAATGCTCCCCTCAAACTGGACATCCTGGACCCAAAATGATAATATGGATTCATACGCATAAGAAGCTGATCCCTAGAAAGTGAAGACACCATGAAACTATAAAGGAAGAATAAAAGAGAAAAAAAAAATGTTTTCTTTTCCATTTGGGTTCTTATGCCTTCAGAGCACTGCAAGGGCTTCATTGGGTTCCTATGACTGGGTCTGTGTTCTAGTCTTTAGTAGGAGTACAAGAATGCCACATAACAGCTACCTGACCTTGAGTTCTAGCAAAGGATCAGTGTGCATGTTTGTGACTGGACTACTTTGTGTAGGTGGGGGAGTGCATTAGCTGGATTTTGATTGGGTGGCTTCTGTAGGTGTAGAGTCTTACAGACTTTAAATACTTGAAGGTTTGCTTGTTTAGTTCACTTTAGTTCTGGATTGCTGACAGTGCTATTACACACAATCAGAAGACAAAAGGAGACTACGAGAAGGAGGAGAAGACCACAAGTCCTGTGTACATCTGGATTCTTAGTGTTTCACTGCTACAGACTGTACTTACTCTACCCATTCAGTGTGACTGTTTGATAGTACACCTTTTGGTAAGGCAGTGAACAGTGACTGACAGGATTAGCTTTAATTCATACAATATCCAGCTGATCCTCTATCACACTGAACAAACTTTCTGAATGGACTGCAGCTCTAGGCAATCCCTGACAGGAGACAGTTATTCCTAATGAAGTTTACTCTGTTAGCAAAGTCAGTGAAGTGCTGGTTATGGAATTTGGCAGCTTGACAATTCATGGAAAATCTCCACAGACTCCAGGATTGTCTTTAAATATGCTCAAACTGCTGCACTGAAGAAATGCCTTGAGAGTAAAAGCCTCCCAGCAGCTACAAGGTTTATTGTTTTGAAGTCCCAAAGTTGAGCAGCTGTAGCAAGTGCTAATGAATTATGTGGTATGGTGTCCTCCCAGGGATGTCAGTACTTACATGCTCTTATACAAAGGTCATGAGGGAATGGAAGTTCTACCATTCATTTCCTGTAAATAACCCTTTGTCCTTTTTAGACTGTCTCATTTATAGAATGGTGTCTAGGTGTTGCCTCCCTTCTGCAGGTACACACATCAAGGGACCAAGAGATATTGTTTCAACAGTCCAAAGGTAGTAGTCCTTCCAAGGTGTTATATTTGATGGTACTTGCTCAGAAACAGATTTCCTGAGTGAATGGAATGTTCTGAATGTTTGCTTTTCTTTTGAAATCATGATGACTAGTGTGTGTTTCCTTCTTCTGAAACATAAGTCATATAGATTCACAGCTGCACTTATGGTATCATGCAATATTGATATGCCTAGTGATGCATTGCATGTATTCAAGTAAACCACATTGTACATGTAGACAATGATTATATATTAATGTCTGTTATGATTATTGTTTAAACCATTGCATTCTGAAGTAAAAAAAAAATTGCTCAAAAAAAGTATTAAGTCTATTTATATGCTTTCCTTCTTGTAGGACTGGATAGACAATGGACCACCCAATGTGTTTTGGATATCGGGATTCTACTTTACACAGTCATTTTTGACTGGTGTGTCACAGAATTTTGCCAGAAAGTACAAAATACCAATTGATCACATTGGCTTTGAATTTGAGGTAAGATTACTATTTTTCAAGATGCTATGTCAGTCATTATATATCATATATGTATCAGTATAGCAGTGTTGTTTCAATGCAACTAGGCTATAGAATTAAATAATCCATGTGTACATATCAATCTGTAAGAAAATATTTTCTTTAATATGTATAGCTCAGCACCTCATAATAAGAAAAGAAAAGAAAAAAAATATACACACACACACACACACACACACACACACACACACACACACACACACACACACACACACACACACACACACACACACACACACACATATATACATAGTTTCATAGTATAGTACTAGGCTATCTGCCCTGGGGCATTTGTAAGCCTAGCCATAGTGATGTGGCTTTTGCCACCCCATGAAATGGTACAAAAATGTACAGATAAAATCTAGAATACTGTGCCTCTGTCTAGTAGTGACACAGTGAAGGTCCCCTTATATAATATAATTAGTTTACTGTGCCTCTGTCTAGCAGTGACACAGATGTGACCCTGGGGTAAACTTACGATCTCCCATCCACTCATCAAGATTTCTCTTGAAGAGATTCAGTGAGGGGCTCTGCCTAATACGAACTGGGATCCTGTTCCAAAGCATGGGAAGCCTCTGGGTTATGAATCTATCCCTCCAGCATGTCCAATTCATACTTGTGCCGAGGTTTAAGTCTTTAGCTCTCGTGGTCCTGATGGATTTGGATTTTTTGAGGTGGAGCATGTCCATCAGATCCTGATTGGACATGGCCTTGTATGTCAGGCAGAGATCACCTCTGAGCAGGCGGTATGCTACTGAATAGAGCTGAAGTTTCTTTAGTCTGGCAGAATAAGACATATGTTGGAGACCCTTGATCCTTTTGGTGAGGTACTTTTGTGGTCTCTCCAGCTGTTACAAGTGCCAGGTGAGGTACATACCAAATGGGGCATTGTACTCAATCATGGGTCTGATGAGGGAGGAATATAGGGGTACAATGACATCCTTGGATCTGGATGTGAAACCCTTCATGATGAGGTGTGCAAGGTAGAATGTTTTTCTAACCACTTTGGCATCGTGGGTGTCAAATGAGAGGTCACTGTCTACTTGGGTCCCTAGGTCTCTGATTACTTTTTCCGTACTCAGTGGGTTGCTTGCTGTGTGATAATTTGTGGGTACTTTGTTTTTTCCAAAAGGGATAACTATACATTTTTTGGCATTTAGTTTAAGGCCGTGACTATGGCACCAGTTGTCCGTTTCAGTGAGGCCTTTTTGTAGGATGTGTGTATCTGCTGGTATATCGACTATGGCACCTAGTTTGCAGTCATCTGCGAATTTTGTCAGCCACAGCCCTCCCATGTTTGCTTTAACATCTGAGAAATAAATGCCGAACAAGAGGGGTCCCAGGACAGATCCCTGTGGGACACCACTTGTGACTGGCTTTGAGTCTGACATTGCTCCAGCGATTTTAACTTTATGGGTTCTGTCCTTTAGCCAGTTTGCAACCCATCTAGTGACATAAGGGTTTACTTTTAAGCTGTTTAGCTTATCTATGATGCCTGAGTGGGGTATTGTGTGAAGGCCTTAGCCAAGTCCAGGTATGCTGTATGGACTGCTTTGCCCTCATCAATGGCTCTAGTGACTGTTTGAAAAAGTCAACCAGGTTTAAAAGGCAGGATCTGCCCTTTACAAAGCTGAACTGGGTGGGGTCAAGTGTCTGTAGGTCCCTATGTCTCTGTTTATGAGTTCCATAATGATTCTTTCCATAGCTTTGCAGACCAGGCTAGTCAAGCTTATGGGGCGGTAGTTTCCAGGGTCTGTAGAGGCACCCCCTTGTGGAGTGGGACCACTGTTGCTGCACGCCAGTGTTCAGGTACATATCCCAAGTAAGGCTAACGTTAAATAGCATTTTTATGTGTGGGTTTAGCTCCCTTGAGTTCACGTAACATGCACCCGGGATACCGTCAGGTCCCATTGATGCTGTGTTTTTGCTTTGTTTAGGGCGGTTCTTACTTGAACATCTGAGATGACAGGGAGATTACATTCAGCTGGGATAAGTATTTCTTCTTTAGGGGGTGAAGGAGGCGAGAAATTTGCACTGAACCTATCAGCCAGAATGTTAGCAATATCTGTGGGTTCAGTGTATTTTTTTTGTTGTGAACCAACTCTGAGCATATCTGAGGGTTTCATGAGGTTTCTAACATAGCTGAAGAAGGCTTTGTGGTTATCTTTAGTGTCCTTAGTGATTTTTCTCTCAAAGTTTGCCTTGGATGTTTTTATGAGAGAACGTAGTTTTCTGCTAATGTTGATCAGAGATGTCTTCCCTTCATGGGATTTCGCTCTGACGTGCAGTAGCTTCCATCTTTTGTTATACAATTTGTTTATGGCTGAGGTCCACCAGACAGGACGCTTACATTTGGTGGAGAGGGACTTGGATTTGTTTGGGATTGCATGATCCATGCATTCTTGGAGATGTCTATAGAAAGCATTTGTGAAGGATTCGGCATTGTGGGATGTGGTATCCACTGGCACAGTGGGCTTAAAGGATACCATCTCAGTCTTAAGAAGAGTGAAGTCTGCTTTGAGAAGTTTTTCACTGTGGTCTTTTGTGCTGGGGGTGGAGGTGGGATATGTATATCCAGGATGATTAGTTTGTGGTCAGATCTCACTAGTGAGGGGTATACTTCTGATGTGGAGCATTTTGTCCCCATGTTTGTGATGATCAGGTCTAGTATATTATCTCCCCTAGTGGGAGAGGTGACTAGTTGTTCCAGTGCATTTGAATTTATGAATTCTAGGAACCTTTGGGCTAGGGTATTATGGCTAGAATAATGTACCCAATCTATGTTTGGGTAGTTGAAGTCTCCCAGTATGATGGTATTTTGTGATACATTCATATCCTCCAATGTCTTCAGGAAGGCTGAGTGGGGTTCTTGAGATTGGGAGGGTGGTCTGTAACATGCTACCAGTTGTATAGCAGTTTTGCCTATGGTTAGTTGCACCTGTATGGTCTCTGATGCTTCATGTGTTGCTACTAACCTGGAGGTGTGGGTGTCCTTTATGAATATGGACACTCCCCCTCCCTTTGTGGTTCGGCCCGGGTTTTGGGGCGAAAAGCATAATCTGAGGTATAGCCTGGTAGTGCTGGGGTGCTCTCAGGAGCCTTGAACCAGGTTTCAGTTACTGCACAGACGTCAATGTTCTCCATGCTGAGGAGTGCATCAAGTGCCTGCATCTTGAGGTGTAGACTTCTGGCATTGAGCAGCATTACCCTTAGTTTTTTTCCAATTTTGTTTTCTAAGGAGGTGGGTTTGTCTTTTGAGCCTTGCCTAAAAAGGCACTATGGGGTGGCAAGAGCCTTAGCCAATATCCGGAAGCCCAGTGGTGACAGGTGTAAGCCATCCCTTGAAGCAGCGTGGCTTGTCCAACATATCATCCCAGGCAGACAGACATTGGATCCCCTTAGAATGACACCAGTACTTGAGCCAATTGTTAAAGCTGATCATCTTGTCTTTGTATTGTGGTATCATTCTTGGTGAGGTCAAGATGCTGCTCAGGGTCAGGGTCATACCAGCCTGGGCTACATAATCGGAGAGCTCCTCTATGTCTCTTTTCATGTAGTCCAGGGAGGTACGTCTCAGGTCATTCACACCAGCATGGACAATGACGGAGTCATATTTGTACTTGCTTTGGAGTGACCTGAGTGCGTGTGTTATGTGGCGGATCCTAGCTCCCGATAGACAGCTCACAGTCACCTTCTCCTTGTTCAGCCTGGTCAGTGGGACATCAGTGTGTCTGACTATGGAGTCACCTATTACTAGTGTATCAGGCAAGGTGTTTGGCCTTAAGGGCTGCGATTGGTTGACACACTGATTTATTGAAGTATGTGTTGCATGTGTTTTGTTTTGAGGTGGTGGATATTTGGATGTCTGCTTTGGGAGCCTCTGTTGTTTTGGTAAGTTTTTTATTAGAGCCTCCGAGTATGCCTTTGTGTTTTTATGTGTTTGGTTTGCAGTTGTGGTAGGTCTATGTGGGACTGGGATTGTTGTGTGTGTGATTGCCATCTCCTCCTGTCTGGTCATGCCAGCCCTGAGTTGAGAGAGTTCAGCCTCCAGTTTGGCTATATAGTTGCATCTCTCACATGTAATTGTGTTTGTTGGGAGGAGGAGAGGGTTGTCTGTGTACATGAAACAATTGTAGCATTGTCTCAAGATGCCCAGATTGATCAGCTGAACTGGAGACGACGCCAGTAATCTACCACTCGACATGCTAGAACAGTATAAGGGAGTGGTATACCTTTAAGGGAAGTGGGTATTCACAGGGGTGGTAAGTAGATGTAGTGCTTTACTTAGTACGAGAGTGCTTACTTAGTAGAGAAGTATTGAGAACAAGTGCTAGGCTTATAATACAGTGAGTATTCTGGTTGTACTAAGAGTAGAGTTTCCTTAAGGGAAAATTTGAAGAGCAGACTTGGCGGAGCCAGAAAAAGTTTAACCAAGTTTAACCGGCGCTGCGCTATGCGCACAACCGCGCAAAGCCGTGCAAACGTGGATTTTAAACAGTGAACTACAAAAGAGCTAGGAATGGTCCCAAACAACCAATTACTACAGCTTCTTGTGCTGAGGTCACTTCCCCCAAGGACAGGTAGGCTGCTCAAGGCTCCCCACTCCCACTGGTGAGCAAAGAAACTTCCTTCTATCCAAGTAAGGTAATGGACAGCACAGGAACTACACCACAGCCCAGAATACAGCAATGCCTGTAAACTGGTCTAAGCTAGTCGAGGAAGGTGGGAAAACAAGGATTATTTTTTTTTTTGTTTTTTTGGTAGAAACACACAGAAAATGCAGAGACAGTGATAAATTAGTTACACAGACTAGCACACTTTAGTGGGCAGCCTCCACAGTTGAATTAAACAAACAAACAAGCAAACTTTCGATCAAATTCGACTAAATGTAACTAAGTGCAGATTTTAAAATAAATGCAGCAATCAGTTAAAAAACGGTTCAGGCTAGCTCAAAGTAAGCTACAGAAGCTATTTCCAGTGAAAGAAAAGCAAAGATACTTAAATCCAGAAGGTAGTCGCTTTTTTGAGTTCCTTGCTGCTAGGACCACTCTGTAAACCCACGTGGAACTTGTCTGAGCAGTATAGCCAGAAAAAAAACGCCCAGAGGTGGATTTTAAACAGTGAACTACAAAAGAGCTAGGAATGGTCCCAAACAACCAATTACTACAGCTTCTTGTGCTGAGGTCACTTCCCCCAAGGACAGGTAGGCTGCTCAAGGCTCCCCACTCCCACTGGTGAGCAAAGAAACTTCCTTCTATCCAAGTAAGGTAATGGACAACACAGGAACTACACCACAGCCCAGAATACAGCAATGCCTGTAAACTGGTCTAAGCTAGTCGAGAAAGGCGGGAAAACAAGGATTATTGTTTTTTTTTTGTTTGTTTTTTTGGTAGAAACACACAGAAAATGCAGAGACAGTGATAAATTAGTTACACAGGCTAGCACACTTTAGTGGGCAGCCTCCACAGTTAAATTAAACAAACAAGCAAACTTTCGATCAAATTCGACTAAATGTAAATTTAAGTGCAGATTTTAAAATAAATGCAGCAATCAGTTAAAAACAGTTCAGGCTAGTTCAAAGTAAGCTACATAAGCTATTTCCAGTGAAAAAAAAGCAAAGATACTTAAATCCAGAAGGTAGTCGCTTTTTCAAGTTCCTTGCTGCTAGGACCACTCTGTAAACCCACGTGGAGCTTGTCTGAGCAGTATAGCCAGAAAAAAAATGCCCAGAGGCGGATTTTAAACAGTGAACTACAAAAGAGCTAGGAATGGTCCCAAACAACCAATTACTACAGCTTCTTGTGCTGAGGTCACTTCCCCCAAGGACAGGTAGGCTGCTCAAGGCTCCCCACTCCCACTGGTGAGCAAAGAAACTTCCTTCTATCCAAGTAAGGTAATGGACAACACAGGAACTACACCACAGCCCAGAATACAGCAATGCCTGTAAACTGGTCTAAGCTAGTCGAGGAAGGCGGGAAAACAAGGATTATTTTTTGTTTTTTTGGTAGAAACACACAGAAAATGCAGAGACAGTGATAAATTAGTTACACAGGCTAGCACACTTTAGTGGGCAGCCTCCACAGTTAAATTAAATAAACAAACAAGCAAACTTTCGATCAAATTCGACTAAATGTAACTTTAAGTGCAGATTTTAAAATAAATGCAGCAATCAGTTTAAAAACAGTTCCGGCTAGTTCAAAGTAAGCTACAGAAGCTATTTCCAGTGAAAAAAAAGCAAAGATACTTAAATCCAGAAGGTAGTTGCTTTTTCGAGTTCCTTGCTGCTAGGATCACTCTGTAAACCCACGTGGAGCTTGTCTGAGCAGTATAGCCAGAAAAAAATGCCCAGAGGCGGATTTTAAACAGTGAACTACAAAAGAGCTAGGAATGGTCCCAAACAACCTATTACTACAGCTTCTTGTGCTGAGGTCACTTCCCCCAAGGACAGGTAGGCTGCTCAAGGCTCCCCACTCCCACTGGTGAGCAAAGAAACTTCCTTCTATCCAAGTAAGGTAATGGACAACACAGGAACTACACCACAGCCCAGAATACAGCAATGCCTGTAAACTGGTCTAAGCTAGTCGAGGAAGGCAGGAAAACAAGGATTATTTTTTTGTTTTTTTTTGGTAGAAACACACAGAAAATGCAGAGACAGTGATAAATTAGTTACACAGGCTAGCACACTTTAGTGGGCAGCCTCCACAGTTAAACTTAATAAACAAACAAGCAAACTTTCGATCAAATTCGATTAAATGTAACTTTAAGTGCAGATTTTAAAATAAATGCAGCAATCAGTTAAAAAACAGTTCAGGCTAGTTCAAAGTAAGCTACAGAAGCTATTTCCAGTGAAAAAAAAGCAAAGATACTTAAATCCAGAAGGTGGTTGCTTTTTCGAGTTCCTTGCTTGCCAGACATCAGATGCATTATTCCTATTCCTAAAGCATAGTAATTACAAATGCTGCATACTTCTTGGCGTACACCAAATGATATGTCATTTGGTGGCTAATAATATAGGCCAAAAATAGACAGTGGTTGAAATGCTTAATCTACTTAACATGTTATATATTTCAGCAATAATTCATGATGTGGGTGTGTGTTATGCTCAGATTTATACATGACTTGTTCCAAGGGCAAAACCAAGGCAAAAAACAGTCACATCAGTGTAATCCCCACCATAACCCAGGCAGTGATGTGTATTGTTATTGTGATAAAGTGACTAAGAGCATCAGTCAGTTGACATTTGCTGTTGTGAGGGGTATAATTTTAGAGTTGCTCAGTGTTGTTTTTAAACAGAAAAGAGTTTGCCATCATATTTGTTGATTTGATTTACTAATGAAATAATTTTAAAACTCAGCCTGTCAGATAAGCTAGTGCTGCATGCAATATTTAGTATATGAAAATACAAATACTGAGATGAGATAGGAGTTCAGTTCCTGCTAGCTCCGTCAACTGTGTTTTCAGACTATACAGTAGTCTGCAGGATACCTGACAATATGATGCACCCACATGGCTCTGAATGAGGAAAAATGGCCAATAATTTAAATACATTCATACATAAATTACATACCCCTTTTTTAGAAGCAAAAGATTTTCCCTGTCCTTTCAGGTTGGTAGCTGTGGTATATATTAGTTTATATTATGTTAATTTATTAATATTATGAATCCATTGTATTGCATTATAACTATACAAAAGCATATATATATATATATATATATATATATATATATATATATATATATATATATCCACTTTAAACATTTAGTTGCATGGCTTTTGGAGTAATAGTTATATTTTCAATAGATAGTAATATCAATGGAACACAGCATGAAGAATGTTTAGAACTTTCAAGTCATATTTCAGCCATAATACTTCATCTTTAGTATTTCAAATCCTTCATTTAAGTTTATGAAATAACTGAACATCTTGCTGTCTTTCTGATTACTCCTCCAGATCTAGAAAACTTAGGAGTTTCTGTGATTTGTATTACTGATGTCAGTGCACTAGGAAGTTCCTCATGTAGTGACTCAAGAGTTTTATTTATTTATACATTTGTTAACAAGGTAAATGCACTGATCCAAAGACCCCTTTTACGCATGAACTAGGCTGTAAGGCAAAGTAAGACAGTATTTACAAATGCTGGCAAGCAACACATAAAAACATAAACAGTTCAAATAATTATAGTAGGTATACAAATTGTAGCTGTAGGCTAAATAAGACTTATAATACATCAGTAATGAACAAATTAATAAAGATTCAATGCAGTGGATATACAAATTTAGCTATAAGGCTATTGTTGGATAGTACTTTATATCAGTTGAGACATCAACAGCAAAAATAGTTACACTCAACAAAGCAGCTATACAAATACATATAAGATGTAGTAATTGCCATGTGCTAATATAGTAAATATTTACTATGGAGGACAATATTGTAACAGATTAGAAGCTGAGATGTACAGAATTTATGGAAGAGAAGGTTAGTGAAAGGAATTAAAAGAATGTAAAATAAGGACATTGGGAGTAGGAGCATTGTCTTTATTGTTACTTTGTTAACAATGTAGACAGAACAGACTTAGGAGGGTAAAGGGGAGTAAAAGCTAAAAAACTCAGACAAAAGGAAAGTGGACATTTAATGGTTATATGTGTGTTCAAAATATTAATTAAGATATTAAGGACGGAAATATTACCAATGCATTGCAGACCAGCTGTAGTAAGTTTGTACAGACTGTCATAGCATTGACAGTGGCACAAAGAACATTTTTGACAAGATTTTTTTCAATGACTTCATACACTCTTTTAGCGGTGTAGAATATGAAATGCCCTGGGGTGATCTATTCCAGCATCTTTCTGCTAGGTTGGGAAAATATTTGTCAGCAGTGGCTATGGTGTATGATGGCCTATTAAGAAGATCGTCTCTGTTATGAAGGAACTATTTTAGAGGATAGTAGTGCCCATTCATCAGTTTGAAGGTCAGTGTGTTCAGTACAAAGGAGGCTCTACCTTCTCCTGGGAGACAGTTACATTTCTCAATATGGTGCATTGGTGTTCCTGGGGGCAGCTAGATGAATAAATCTTAATATTTTACTTTGTCCTTTGTAGTAGTTGTATATTTTAATGGGAGCATAATTTTATAATTAGGAGTGAGAATTCTAACCTTGAGAGTCGCACATAAATGGCTATTTATTGCTATGATTCTTTTGTTAGCAAGTGGGAAATTCAATATGCATCTTTTAGTCATGTTTGAACCTTTTGAACGTTGGTTTCAACATGAGGTAGAAAAGAAAGTCTGGAAGAGGAGAAGGCCTGGGTACTTCTGCTTTGCCAGAAATTGCAAAGTTGAGAGGGATCAACTATATGAAGTGGTTGTGTTTGGGGATAGGTGTTCTGGTGATCGCAAATAATATACAAGTGGATTGCCTTGCATTTAAAGTTAGTTTATTGCAGCACAACTAATTCCAGAGCAGTGTGATTCTTTTTTTTTGTAAAAAGTTGGTGATTTTATTTTGTGATGCTAATGCTCTAGTGTTGACAATGTCATAGGCATGTTCTGTCGCAACAGACATCATTAATAAATAATGAGAACAGGAGTGGTCCCAGCATTGGCCCCTGGGATATATCCATGTAGTAAGCATTGGGTTAGTGTTAGAAATGTCTGCACCTATAAGAAATGTGCTGTCCAGTAGACAGTTTTGGAACCAGTTGCATACTGCATCTGAGAAGTTGCATTTCCTAAGCTTTTGAAGCAGTATAGTATGGTAAAGACCTTCACAACCTCCTTTGAGCAGCACCAGTAAGTTTACTATCTTCCATGTTTTTGAAGATGGTGTTGATTAGCAGGATTATGGCAGTCAAAGTGCTATACTTTGATTTAAATGTGTGCTGCTTATCTTTGAGAATTTCATATTGTGAGACAGTCTAAGATTAGTTTGTATATTATTTTTTCAAAAAGAAATAGCTAAGGAGACTAGGTAGGCTACTGGCTTAAAGTCATCTGCTGCCCTGGGGCAGTAACCTTTGGTATTTGGATTATGGTAGTTCTCTTGAATAATATGGGAACAAGATTGTTGCAGAGTTATAGTTTAATAATGTGAGTTAGTGGTCCATGTACATGGTTTCTTCCCATTTCAAGCAGAATATAATGTAATGTGTAAAATTATGTTGACGTATTAGAGGGAATTTAATTAAGCTCATTGAGAACCTCTTTTTTGGTTACTGCTCTAAAGTGGAATCTAGGATCATTCAAGTAGGTGTGCAGTGGTTCCACAGATGTGAACACAGTGACGTGTGAATGATATTGGTAATAATATTCATGAGTGCTTTGGTGGATTGATTATGGTTTGTCTGGACTTCATTTTAAAAACCTTCCTTGGAAATTCGTCTTGGGATACCTTTTTGAATATCTCACTGGACACTTTTTTGAATACTTATTTCTGAGAGCACCACATACATAGTCTCTGTGTTTTGTATAGTTATTATGACACATTTGTTTTGAACAGATGTTTTCTGTGCCTTTTAAGTATTTTCCTGTTCATGGTGGGATCAACAAACTGCACAGGCTACTAATGTTGTTTCAAAACAATACTCTATGATGGTATCTCCCTGGTACCCTGTTAAAAGTTCACCTTGACCCCCTTCTTTCAAAAAAGAGACACATTTTACATGTTTGTCATAATACAAATTATCTTTAGACACATTCTGTTACAGTGTTTCTTGGACCTGTATTTCATTTTCAGGATTCAGAAAAGAAGTCAATATAGACCTTCTCCCCTTTACCTGTATGCTCTGTAAGTAAATGAGCAGGATATAGTTCAAACATTGCAGCAGGATATATCGATATTCCAATAAATCCCATTTGCCATCTGTGTAGCAGTCACTGTTAATACTGTGTGACTTCATGAGGTTCTCAACAGTCTGCACGATCCTTCTGATTCAATCATTAAACTGCGCATAGTTAAGAATAGAAGAGGTATACTGAAATTTCCATTATTCTGAAAATCTCTTGTACCCCATACTGTGGACTGATATCATCATGTCTAGTGCAGGGATCATACCGCTTCTTGTAATATATATCAACATCATGACCTTTGAAAGTTTTGAATGCTGTTTAATACAAATCACATGTAGACAGTCCAGACAGTGAAAGAAACCTATCCCAGTCTGACTCTATAGCTTTTAGAGAACCGAACACAAAAAAATAATTTCTTCCCTTGCATTGTTAGTGTGATAAACACTCCAAATAGTACAGTTTTAAACCTTTTTTTTTTCTATCTGTACAAATGTACCTGGTCAAAACAGTACATTACTAGCTCATTCTTTATGCATGACAGTTCCCAGGTGAGTCATAAATACTTGCCAGCATTTTTTGTTAACTGTTTGACACAATTATATTACCAACCTTAAATATTAAGCAGTGCATGCAACTAATCTCTTCATTAAATCAAAAGTATTATTATATTTCTGTCCACACAGCAGTTCTTTTTCTAACCTCTTGTAATCATACCTAAAAGCACCTGCCTCTCAGGATCTCTTTCTTTCTGTCTTTCTTTTTCCTTTTTTATTGACTATAAAATCTTAATTTACATATACATAATGAAACAATTCATTCAAAAATACAAAATAAAATGAAGAAAAAATAAACTTAGGAAAGAAATACGAGAAGAAGAAATAGAAAATTCCAATTTCTTACATTTCTCACTGGCTTAAAACATACTTATAATGACTAACATTAATTAATATTCAGTACTGGCATTGGTGCACATTACCAGTCTGCTAAAATCATTATTTTTATAACCATATTAGCTAATGCTATCTGTAATCCTTCCTTATGAGTATAATTATGTAATGTCTAACAGCATAAGCTTAAGATCTAAGGCTATATCTTTCTTAATGACAATTTAAATCCAATTTTTAGTTTGTACCCAGTATTTCTTCACCTGATTACAAGCACAGAGACAATGGTACAATTCTGTAGTACCAGACAGACAGTGCCAGTAGCATGACAGAATGGATCTATATTTCAACATTGATAGGGCCAGAACGAACGCCCTTAGGTCGACACCTCTTCATCAAAATCCCTAAATGTCGAATGGCCAGAACAGTAATTTTTTTCCCAAGGAAAAAAAAAATCGCTGGGCCAACAAAAAAAAACAAATCCACAGACAAAATAAAGTGGTGGGGCTTCACCCACACCCCCACACCCCCCTATTTAAAAATACCATCTCCAAAATTGCACCACAGTGGAGGAAACAGCAAATTCCCAAAAATGTCCCAGCAATTTTTTTGGCTGGGAAAAAAATCGCTGTTCTGTCCATTTGACATTTACGGGTTTCGTTGAAGATGCGTCGACATATGGGCGTTTGATCACCTGCCCTGTTGAAGTTATAATATAGACCCGATAAAACAGTACAATTCAGTAAAGAGAGTCCATATGGGAAATAATGCATCCCATATATTATTTTTTATTATATAGGAGCATTCCAGGTTCAAAATAGACCAGCATTATTTTATGAATTTCTGACCGTAATGTGATTTTCCCCTTATTTTCATCATAAAACGCCACTTGTGCTGCTAAAATCTTCCCAGTTTTGCCAGCATACAAAAAGTTATTAAAAGCTTTTTCCTCCTTAAATAGCATCATTAATTTGTTCTAAATTCTCTTTAGTAACAGCTTTCTCTTTCTAAATATTAATATGTTAATCAAAATTAACAGTAATCAATTTTGATAAAATTAATTTGATTATCCAATAATACAATTTGCCGATTTACTTGTTTTTGTATGCAGAAACAACTTGGATAATAGCAGCATCAACGCAGGCCTTAAAACCATCCCTTTAATGGCTAAGGAAAAGAGTAACTCTTTATATTAAAACAAAATGCCATTAACTTGGAAAAAGCCACTCAAGACTCAAATAGATTTTATCTCTTTCATTCGTTTAATTAAGACCTTCTTCAGAACTGAGTAACAACTGTGAACCATTTGTGTTATACAAACCATTCAAATCACTTGAGCCAAAAAAGTAATTGTCAAAAAATTAAGTTAAACCAATCTCTACAATTTAAAAGGGTCATCTAACACAATTTATTCTTCAGCAAACTAATATCAATAATATCATTCAAACCTGGCTTTTTATCTGCTGTTAGTGGAATCTGCCATTTTAATTCCTTGATTTCCAACATATTATTAAAACAGTGAATAAAAGACCATTGATCAATACTCTCCAAAATAAAGAAACTAAACTTCTTAAAGTTCTTAGATTCAGAAGCATGCTTACCTAATGTGTTGATGAAATCCCTTTTCTTAGCAGCAGAGTGCTCATAAATCCTTTGAGAGTGCGTTCTCATAGTTTCCCAATATAAAAATGTTTGCAACTGGAGCAACTTGCTATATAAACCAATCTAGTACTTTTACAATGATATCTGTGCTTGGCAGTAACACACTTGTACAAATGTTTAAAGTTGTCACTGTGAGTAGAATTTATAATTCTACAATGCTTGCAGTTTAAACAAGGGTAGGTCCTAATAGGTCCAAAGCCAACAGTACCCAAATCAACACCACTAATTTCCAATAAAGCCTTGCTGTTAGAAACTTTTTTTGTAAATAAACTGGGAATGAACACATACAATCCAAACTAATTCTCCATTTCCCAAAATAATTTTCCAGTTATCCTGTACCACTTCCTGTATTTCTTTAGAATCAACATTGATAGTAATGGGAAAATACAAACATTTCTCAAAATAACCTAAATTACATTCATTCCCCTTCAGAAAAAACATTGGTTAAAATAGGTGGATACTTAGTGTGTCTAAGACAAACAACATAATCTTTAATTATATCTAATTTAGATTTTGGGCAGCCTCTATCAAGGAACGTTTTTATTAAACAATCTAACTCACTAAAAAAATTTTCATCTTGACTGATCAGCCTACTTAACTGGATGATCTGCCCTCTGACATTATTCCATTTCATAAAATGTGGATGTCGACTCCTGAAATGCAAGTAATTGTTGGTAAAAGTTTTCTTTTTGTGTCTAGTACTAAAAAACACTTGGGGTCAACATCAGTGGTGTTATTTAGGTCCAAAAAATTAACCGTAATTCCCAACTCACCAGTTACAAAAGTAATCCCATTAATGTTCTCATTAATTTCTTTCAAAAATATGTCACCAGTCTTACTACCTGTCCAAACGAAAAATAAATCATTACTATATCTCTTATAAAAGAATAAATATTTAAAAATCTCTAACTTGGATAGAACTTTTCTTTCCTACCAGCAGAGAAGCAAAATAGTGAAAGCAGGGGCTATTTTGGCTCCTATAGCTACACCAAATTTGTTGGTAAATATTGCTGTCAAATAAAAAAAAGTTATTTGCTACTACAACATCTGACAATAAACAAATGATATTAATTTTGATATTGCCAAAATCAGTAAAATGACATAAGAAATTCCTAACAAAATCAATACCTAAAGTTTGGTTAATGGAGATGTATAAAGAAAGTATATCAATGGTAATAATAATTTTGTCTGTACTTGAAAAGGTGTAATTCTTCACAAAAATCAAGAAAAACCCAGGAATCTTTCAAAAAATACTTGGTTTTCTAAGTCAGCGAGTTTAACAAACTATCAAGGTAATAGGCTATAGTAACAGTCTTACTCTGTCACACTGAAAAAAATAGGCTTGAAAGGTGGATTAATGGGATCTTTGTGTATATTCAGAATCCCAAAAAAATGTTCCTAATTAAGGCTGCCCAACAAACAGAAACTCATAATATGCCAAGTGTATGTACCCCTGATTCAAAAGGTCCAACAGCACATTGTCAACCTTTCTAAAACTTTTCTTGACAAAATCCTTACTAACCAAATTGTAATTTGGATTGTCACTAAGTAACTGAGACATAGCTGATTTATAATCAGTGTTGTCCATTAATACAAGGCCATTGCCTTTGTCGTCTTTCATAAATCTAACATCCTTAGAATTTCTCAACGAAAAAGTAAGTCTTTATGCCTAAGCCAATAATTCTATATCTTATTTTATACCATTATTAATCTCCAGTATAGAGAACCAGTCAGCATATGTCTTTCACTTTCTAGAGCCTATAGTAGAAAAGCATGACTTACAATGTAAATTTATTGCAAAATAATATGTGAAAGACTATAAAATTATATTATTGCTACATTTCTGAACTACATCTGAAGAAACCAAAAAATAATCAAGTCTAGAACATAACTTATATTTATGTTAAATATGAGTATACATGTCTTCATACTTTAATTTCTATGTCTACAAATATTTAGCTACTGGACATTTGTGGTATTATGTTTGTTGTATTTAGTAAATTTTCTTGTAGAAATGTCTTAGAAATGTGCCATCATTTAGATGCTGTGAATGTTGAGGTGGTCAGAAGGATCTATCAAGCTCTTCATCGTCGACAGCATTCCAATCTCTGCCAATTAATACAGTAGTATTGGAGAATAACTGTAAAGCCTCTGATAAATTATCCCCCAAAAACAATATTGTTATTAAAAGGTACATAAATAGAAACAATAATAATCTTTGTATTAGCAACATAACAGAAAGTGCTACCACCCTGCCTTTCATCCCTATAAAGGCATTACGTATAGAGTACAAAAATGTAGACTTTAATATTATAGCTATGACTGTAAAAGTTGTAGTACCATGATTAAGTAAACTTTTTATCCATTTATACTTCTCTAATAAATTGTTGTACATTACTTGATCAAAATGAGTTTCTTTAAGAAAAAAATATGACCTCATGTAATTTTAAAATAGTATGTGCATCATTAATATTTAAAGTTAATGCTCTATAACACATTTTCCTCTATATAAGATTGCTAATCAGAAAACATACCTTAAATCCAGTGGAAGAATGCTTTAATGAAGAAAAGAAACATCCAACACTATTCCATACCCATGGAAAGAAAAGAAAAAAGGGAAAAAAAAAGTCCAAAGGGAAAAATGTCTCAGTCTTCTGAACAAATAAACATTAAGCCATGTAGCAAGAATTCATGTTAAGGGAGGAAAGAAGGTCAAGGAACTATACTTAACATATTGTTAAAGGTCAATTCATTCATTTAACTAGAATGGTGTCTTGAGTATGTGACCTTGAATGAAGAATCTAAAATTTGATAGATATGTTTCTATCTCAGGGTTACCCAGAAGATTTGCTTAATGAGATTTATTTAGAAATTAGCAAAAAAAGGGCAAATTATCTCTATCCCCCTTTATTAAGGGCTGTGTGCAATAGACAAACTGACAATATGAATGTGGAGGTAAATAATGATAATAACAAAAAAAGAGACTATTCACTTTCTTTCATTACTATGTATTCATCTGAGTGCCCACACATTTATAGAATACTAAAGAAAAATTGGAGTCTTTTTTCATGTTATACTGAATTCAAGGACATCTTTGATGGTGGTATTAAGATGGTGTACAGCAAATGGAAAAGTTACAAGGAAATCCTTGAATTTTCTGTTCCAACTGAATTTAATGTGCCTTCTAGGAGGAAAGGTACCCACAAATGTGGGTTTTGCAATCAATGTAAATATCTTATTGAACAGGATCAGATCTATGTGAATGGCATTTACGTTAATAATCATTTTTTTTTGTAACTGCAATACTATTGGTGTTGTTTATCTTGCTCTCTGTAAACAATGTAGTTGTTTCTATATTGGCAAAACCGAACAAATGTTTAGAGAGCATGTGTATGAACACATTTTAGACATCAGGAAGGTAATAAAAATAATGCTTTATCGAGGCATGTTATTGAACATCCCCAGCATGGGTTTGGTTTTATGGGGCTTGATGTTTTCCCTAAAAATATCAGGGGTGGTCCCTGGAACGACTTGATTGAAACTTAAGAACTTAGGTGGCAAATCAAATTAAATGCGTGTGTGTATCCTGGGTTAAATGATGTTATATCCATTGCTAGTATATTGAGATCTAGGTCTTATTTAGTATAAAACAAGTGCAATCCGTTATTGTATGTTTTTTTAAAGCATGTGTTTATCATGCATATATTTGTATACTATCTATATATATATATATATATATATATATATATATATATATATATATATATATATATATATGTGTGTGTGTGTGTGTGTTGTTTGAGTATGGATATATATATTTTGTATTAGTTTTTAGTTTTGTATCCCTTTAAGGGGTGTAAATGCAATTTCAGCATTATTGCCTTTTAGGGTTATGTGACTGCTTTTGGAGGGATATTTAAATGGGGATATGTGTTGTGTTTGATATGTTTCTGAAGAAGTCTGTGGATATATTCTGACGAAAGCACTAAAACTTTTTGATTAAATTCCTGGTTCATCTGCTGTTTGGTGTTGCCTGGCTCCTTTCTTCTCATTGTTTTTGGTGTTTGGTTACTAGTTTGTGGAAATGATTTCTATACTTACTCCAAAGCCAGGATCATAGAAGTTGAGGCTGTGTCTGGGCAACTGTTGAAGAATGGAGGAAGGAGAATTTTATAGTACCCATTGCAGAGTACATCCACTGCTTATTTGCCTGTTATACAGACTCTCCATCTGGGTGGAAAATGTAAACATTTTTGTCTTAGGAGAGAAAAGGGGGATGAGTAGTCTACTTACATGAATAGTGAAGATCACAAAGAATACCTCTGACTCTCATTTCAGTAAAAAAATGACTTTGTATATGTTGGGTAATTAACATTTTTGCATGGCCCTTAAACTGTTTCCTGCATTCTCTAAACAAGGTCTTTTTAGCTGAAGGAAAATCCCTGTTGAAGTTTAAAAACTGAAAATTCTCATTAAGGCACATTTTTTCTCTTCCTTCTCTAGTTAACAGACAATTGACTGATTTGTCTCCAGGTAAAGTTTCTGGGTTTAAATAGACATGTAATGGGCTGAAATTACATCTTCAAGATAGGGGGTTTTAGAAAGACATATCTTTGCTAGACTGCCCCAAGAGCTGCTGAATTTAAGGTAGCAGTAATAGCAGTTGCTTAGTTACACTTTGCCATTCATAGCCCCAGTCTGGCAATGCTGGATTATACAGTTTTGTCTGTACTCACCCCCTCCCCAGTCTGGCAGTGCTGCATTATACAGGTTTGTCTGTATTCACTCCCCAGTCTGGCAGTGCTGCATTATACAGGTTTGCCTGTATTCACCCCCCCCCCAAGTCTGGCAGCGCTGCATTATAGATGTTTATCTGTACTCACTCCCCAGTCTAGCAGTGCTGCATTATAGAAGTTTGTCTGTACTCACTCCCCAGTCTGATAGTGCTGCATTACACAAGTTTGTCTGTACTCACCCCCGAGTCTGGCAATGCTGCATTATACAAGTTTGTCTGTACTCACCCCCCCCCCCAGTCTGGCAGTGCTGCATTATAGAAGTTTGTATTCACCCCCCAGTCTGGCAGTGCTATATTATACAAGTTTGTCTGTACTCACCCCCCCCCCAGTCTGGCAGTGCTGCATTATAGAAGTTTGTCTGTACTCACCCCCACCCCCAAGTCTGACAGTGCCGCGTTACAGAAGTTTATCTGTAGTCATCCCCCCCCCCAGTCTGGCAGTGATGCATTATAGAAGTTTGTCTGTACTCACCTCCCAGTCTGGCAGTGCTGCATTATACAAATTTGTCTGTACTCACCCCCCAATCTAGTAGTGTTGCATTATACAAATTTGCCTGTACTCACCTCCCAGTCTGGCACTGCTGCATTATACAAATTTGTCTGTACTCACCTCCAGTCTGGCAGTGTCGCATTACAAAAGTTTGTCTGTACTCTTACCCCCAGTCTGGCAGTGCTGCATTGTACAAGTTTGTCTGTACTTACCCCCCAGTCTGGCAGTGCTGCATTATACAAGTTTGTCTGTACTCACCCCCCCAGTTTGGCATGCTGCATTATGCAAGTTTGTCTGTATTCCCCCCTCCCAGTCTGGCAGTGCTGCATTATACAAGTTTGTCTGTACTCACCCCCCAGTCTGGCAGTGCTGCATTATACAAGTTTGTCTGTACTCACCCCCCAGTCTGGCAGTGCTGCATTATACAAGTTTGTCTGTACTTTCCCCCCAGTCTGGCAGTGCTGCATTATACAAGTTTGTTTATATTCTCCAGATCCTGGTCCAGTACTGCACACTCTTCTGAATTTCTGTGAGCTGAATAATTTATTGCCCTTACTGACAGTGTGAAAAAGGCAGCTGCTCTTCACATAACTATCAAAATTTATAAAGTTCTGATTTCTCTGACAACAAAGGATCAGTGCTAATGCTGTCTAAAGAGGTTGGATAAGCCATCCCAATGTTTGATTTATGCAACCACAACAGCAATGTGTGAATTTGTGGTACCTACACAACTTGCCAGGAAGTCTGAGAGCATGCACCTAAGTGTTGCCGTATAGATTAGTATCCTTTCTGGGTGATGGGTTCATAGGTTCATATGTACTTACTAAGCTCTTGATCTTTGTGGATCTTAAGAAGCTTAGCCTTACATTCCCATGGTAATTTTAGCCTTTACATTTTGAATTAGAATAACCCAGAAATGAGCTGAACAAGGATATGGTGGGACATATACATGTTTCCCCTATCCATGAGGGACAGGACTGTTAAACTGGGGGTGAATTTGTGGTTACCCATCTATTCATCCAAATTATATTTGAATAGAGCAAGAGAAGTACTTTGTTTTATGTGGAGTGGAAGACAGTTCCATAGAAGTAGCATCCTCTATGATACAAACCTATGACTCCAACATGTTCTGTTTTAGGCTAGGTCTAGAGATGTTGTGTGTGAACTGTTCTTCCTTAATCTCTTTAGTCTCTTGTATTTTCCATTTATAGATGTAAATAGTGTACTGAATGATTCAAACAATGCAAGGTAGCAGGTTTAGTGGATAGAAATGATAAGGAGACATGCAGTAGATGTAATTGCTAAACAACAATCTCTTTTACACATTATTTGCCAAGATATCTGTAGTCAGTGACTGGCACAGTCAATGAAAGTTGAGTCACCTTCACTGCTTGCCCCTTTGCCAGTTCCTGTTGCTTATTCAGGGTTTATTTTTCACAGCTACGAGGCTGAACTATGGTGTAAGTCATTCAGATGAGGCAGATATAATAACACTTAAAATAACTGCTAGTTTCATATACTTTATATGCTTTCATAGCCTTCATCCTTTTTCAACAATCCCTTTGTCGTCCTCCAAGGCTCTATTCTCAGCCCCTTATTTTTCAATATTTTCATTAACAACTTTCACAAATCCATAAATAATGCTACACTGATACAGTATTCTGATGATTCCACAATCATATGTACAGCAAACTCTTCCTAAGAACTCCTCCAAAACACCCAAACAGCCTTCTCCAATACTGAAAGTTGGATGCTAAACAACCGTCTTGCTCTCAGTGTTAACAAAACAAAAATTATGATAGTCTCTCCTTTAACAAATTTCACCATAGGCAAAAGCTCCTTTAAAATAAAAAGCCACAATAACACTCTAATCGACATTGTACCTCACACCAAACTACTCAGAGTCACCATTGACGAACATTTAAAATTCAATATCCACTTCCACAATAATATCAAAAAGCCCCACCAAAAACTAGGTCTGCTGTATGGGCAAAATCACCATCTAACCGCTTCTACCAGACATACTCTAGCCTCCTCCTACCTGTTCCCCTCTCTTATGTATGGTGCCTCTCTCCTTACTCATCTCCAACTTAGCCTAAAAAACAACTGGAAGCGTGTGATAAAAAGGTCTGTATATTTGCTACAGGGTCCAAATACTCCACCCATCACTAGCAATCCTTCCACTCCTTAAACTGGCTTGAGCTTCCTAATTACCTGAAATTCATACAACTCACCACCATTCACAAACTCATATTCCAACCCTCCATCTGCCCCTGTCTTTCATCTATCATAACCCCTTACCTCCCCAGTCGTACTCTTAGAGCTGAAAACCAAAACCTCCTTAAAATCTATAAACCCCTTCACCCTCCTGGCCAATTACTTTAATCATACTCCTTAGCTAAAGTATGGAAATCCCCCCCTTTCTCTCCACTGTACTCACAACCACTCCAATTTCAAATCTCTCCACCATTCTTACCTTACCTCAAACTGGGACTGTTCCTGTTCCTTTCCCACCTAAATTACACTGTCATCTCTTTCAAAACTCCCTTTAGTCTCATCTACTACCACCTCTGATGTTGTTTGTCTTTCGGCTTTTCCTGGTTAGAGGTCGCCACAGTGGAACTCCGGTCCGCTAGTGATTGGCACTACCACCTCTGATCTCTAACATTATTGTTAGAATAAACACTAAACTTGTATTAACACTTTATGACTTGTACTTTTAATTATATTATCTGTATTACTTTTGACTTTATCTATATTTTAACATTTGTGTTTTTAAACATATACTCCCTGATTTTCTATTTGTATTTTAAATTGTATATTTATGCTTTTGTATACTGTATATTCCATACTTTACTTATGTTATAGTCTGTTAAGCTTTTTTTTTTTTTTCCTCTTTTCTCCTGAAAAATGGGCTCTGCTTGCCCCAGTGGACTTCCCGGTCATCAAACTGGAAATAAATAAATTTAATTTTCTCTCTTTTGCTCACTTCAGCTTTTTGTTATGATTCTCTGGGGTACTTTTCTTTTTTTCAAGGACCCTCAGAAGAAATCTTCTGCCTCTCCTTCTATCCTGTATGCCTTACCAAATCTTTTAATAGTTGTTTTTCAAGCACTGACCTTCTTTTGGTGAAAAAAACCCTTTGAAGGTAACTGCCTTCTACAAGTACACTTTGTTAAGCAGAAACAGGTACTTTAAATTTGAGAATAAGATAAACCTATGGGAGCTAAAAACAAACATTTTGTTTCTGCATAAACTACTAAAAATTCTTGCAAGCAGTTTTGGAAATTCAGCCAGCCTTCATGAGTGGTAAGCAAAACAAGTGTAATCCTGTGCTAGTATTTGAGTAGATGGGCATACAATCAGTATCAGTGGAAAACAGTATAAGCTATCTCAAAAAGTGATATAGGAATGCTGAGAAAATTATTTCTGATGCCAGAACTAAACAGGATAAGAATAAAAAATGTGAACCACTGTTTCAAAACTAAAACTTTGACAAGCAAATCAACATAAATTTCATACAACATGATGTTCATCATATTGATCACTATTGCAATAGACTTAGCTATATAACTGGGCAGCTTCCATGCCCTCAAACTGTCAATCAGCTCAAGCTGAGCTGACTAAAAAGACAGGTTTTGGCACAAAGCCCTTCATAGCTTTCCTGCCACTAAAGAGAGCGCCACTCTGTGGATTTTTGAGGATCGACCATTGGTTTATACTGATCCTTTGCTGAGCAGATAAGTTACCTTTGAGAGGAAAAAACTTTCACTTTTAAAACTAATGTTTTATTGCATTTTCCTGTTAGAAAAGTTATTTTAAGTTAGAGGTTGGTGTTTTAACAAACTGTCACGAGACTTATTTGTACTTCTAAATGAGAGCACACATTTTTCCTGTTAGTCTAAAAGTTGTTTAAAGTAATTGAAAACCATTTTTTCTGTGGAGAAATTGTGTTCATTTTGCTTTTTCAGCTGGCAAAGTGTTTTAAAGTACTTTTTACTGTGTTTTTGTGTGAAAGTAACCTTTAAAGACTTTAAAATTTATCAGATTTTACTGCTTGTTTTGCCCAGGAAAGAGGCACCATTTTCATCTTGACCATGTAACAAACTACCGGCTCCACAAATCAGTCTTTCTTCCAGCAACAAAAATAAAAAGTTAAGCAAACAGCTTTTGTCACCACAGCAAATTAGCAGTTTGCCTCAGCTGCAGGTGGGCGACTCTGCTGCGGCCATAGCTTCTTCCTCAAACTACTCATCTTTTATCCTGGATCACCCTGATGTAGCCACCTATAGCCACTATGAACTGGGGGTTAGCCACATTCTCTGTGGCTGTTGGGGTCAACTCGGTGGGCAAGGGAGAGCCACTTGTTTTGGGTCTGGGAGAGGGAACAGAAAAGGCTTCCTTGTTTAGTCAGAATGTTGTGAACACCCCTGGGGAAGCTGGTGCTGCCATTAATAACTCTATTTGCCCCATTTACCCTGTTAAAAAGAAACAGAAAACCCAAAATGTATATATCCTCCTCAAGTTTCCTTAGACAGGAGTAGTTTACTGAGTCTGGCTTAGGGTTTAAGTAGGTCTTTCTTATAAGGTGGTTTCTGATAAAGGAAAAATGGATACCTCTTTTCCTGAAGAGATTCAAAATTATGAATCTGGACAGGAAGATGAAGGGATAGATATAGGGTTTTCCCCTAGGTTTTCAAGTTCAGATTTAGTGGAGAGCTTAGTTTCTGATTCTTCCTTGGGGGGGGGGGTTCTTTATCTGAGACTATTTACAGAATATACTGGTGTTTTCAGTAGGAGAACACCAAGGTTTTTCAGTCCCTCAGAAAATACTGTGAACTGTTACAGAAGAAATTTCCAAAACCATCACACGTGTATGTCACTGCCTGCAATTTTCTTGATAATCAGCCTGCTGCCCCTAAAAAGGCAGACAGAATACAAAGTTCCTCAGTCTTTTAAATTTTTCTGCACTGTTGCTGAATGTGACCTAGCAGTTACAGCTTTAGTTAATCCTACCTCTGTATAGGGTTTGGTTAATTCCAATCTACTGTGTCTGACAAGGATGGGAAGAGTACTGATAAGTATGAGAAAAAAGTGCTTCCGCAACTGTGATTTTCAGAATTTTGAATTGTTAGGCTTATATTGTAAAAACTATGAGGAATGTTTTGTCTGCAGTTTATCGTGTGAGGAAAAATCTGCTTTAAATAATTTACTTTCTTCCGTTGTACAAGTCACAACTCATTGTTCACAGTGTGTGTATGATTCAGTTGATGCCTCTTCCAAGGCTACGGCCACTGCTTCTGATTGACTGCTTTCTCAGAACCTTCCAAATGATGTGAAAAATTAGATTTCAAATTCTCCTTTGGGAGAGATTTAGTTTTTGGTTTCTGTGCTGCAGATGTAATCAAAACCATCAGAAAAGGGGTAAGTTGATGCAGGGAATCGCTTAAGATTTTTCAGATCTTCTTTTCCAAATTTTCTTAAGGGATTCTCTAACCCCATCATTCAATTTTGGCAATAAATACATAAATAAACAAACAGTCTCAACAAAATGCTGGTAAACAGACATTTAAGAAGAAATAGCTACAGGGGGTTCTAAACTGAATTCAGGACCCCCCAAGCCAAGGACAGTCCAACAGGTCAGAATGACTATTTAAGGGATTTTGTCCTCCCCTCCCACCTTACCAGTCCCCTTTCCCTTCCAGAAATTCTAAATCTCCACTTTTCTTTTCTTTTTGGCAACAGATAGTTTCAGACAAATGTGTTCTGAAGATCATTCATCAAGGTTACAGATGGCAGTGGGAGGAAATCCCTTTTCATGGGGTAATTACTAATCCACCAGACCAGACTCTTTTTTTTACCTGTCCTGTAACACATGCTGTCCCAGGAAGTTATAGAAACAGTTCATCATTCCCAGGCTGGGAAAAGTTTTTATTCAAGGGTGTTTTAGTGTAAAAGAAAGAAAATGATTGGAGACTAGTTCTGGATCATTCTTTCTACATCTGTTTATGATAGTCTCCAGTTTCAAAATGATGTCCATTCACAATATGTTACCTATTCTTCCTCTCTCAAGTTTCCAGATAACACTAGATTTAAAAGATGCTTATCATCACATCCCTATTTATCCAGACACCAGGCGTCCCTTAAGGTTTTGTGTGTCTGAATCACATTATCAGGTATCTGCTTTAGTCTTTTGGCCAATACTGCTGACAAAGTGTCTATCTCAAGTTATAGCTCATTGCAGGCTTCATGGTATCCACATTTTTTCATATTTAGACAATTTATCTTTGCAGAGTCTTTCTCAAAATGTTGGGAATATCTCACATGGGTGATAGATCTCTTATACAAGCTGGGTTTCCAAAAGAACATTCAAACACCTTTTCAGACTCCTCACACAGGACAGTGTTTCATGGAAGTCAGCCAGAAACCTTACTTCAAACAACTTTTTTCTTCCATAGGAAAAAACAGATATGTAGATCTATTTATAAGGCTTTCCACTCAGACGTCAGTCACTGCTAGGGAATACCTCTGGATTTTGGGTTTCATGGCATTTATGATTTATTTTCATGATACCTCTAGCAAGACTCCACACAAGAAAGATAATAGTGGTATCTGAAGTCTCTTAGGTCCCATCACCAACATTCATTGTCTTTTCAAATCCTAGTGCTGGGGTTTGTCAGAAGAGAAATTACTTGATGGAGACTGCTCTCCCTGATCCAAAATAGTCAGTCACAGCAGATGCCTCAGACTTTGCTTGGGCAGTGATTTCAGGAGAGATAAAAGTGTAAGGAGCATGGGACACCAAGGACATAACTATAAAAGAGATTTTTATTTATTTATTGCATTTGTTTACTGGGATGGTTCACTGAGCCTACGTGAGCCCATTTTCCGTGAGACCCGGGGAGAAAAGCTCCAACATAATATGACAGTACATATAAAAAATAACATGCATTTTAGAGTACAATACAGTTACAGTGGAGTAAAACATTGAAACTGACAGTAATACAGAGTTTATGCTGTGATACTACATTGGGAATAATGTAAGCCCAGTGGTACAATGGTATATACATATTTACACAATATTACATACACATTTGCACACTTCTACCTTGTGTAGAATTAGATGATTGTAGAACATTTGAGGATTACTTGTTATTTGGTAAGGATTTAACACTTAGAGTCTGAGTTCATGCAGTTGTTGTGGTATGATAATGTGAGAGAGATTTAAGGAGTATAGAGATTGAATAGGGAGAGTTTGAAAGTGAGGAGGCAGATATTTAAGGAGGTTATGCTTTGGTACATGAGCAGTGCCAGAGTGAAGAGATGTTTTCTTAAGCATGACTTAAAGAGAACAGGATTACTTATGGTTCTGACAGAAGGTGGGAGAGCATTCCAAAGTTTAGAGACTGTGACAGAGAACAGCATTTGACCAGCTGAGAGGTTTGGTTTGTCAACTATTAGCAATGATGTGTTTTCTGATCTAAGATGTCTGTTGGAATGATGGGCGGACAGTAAAGAAGAGAGAGCGGGGCAACTCAATGGTTTGTACATAAATTTATGTGCAGTAGTTAGTTGAAGGTATGTGAGGTGTTGTGGCAGTCAGAGCCAGTTTAGTTGTTGTAAGGATAGACAGTGATGGGATGAATATTTTGAGTTATTTATGAATTTAAATTTATGTGCAGTAGTTAGTTGAAGGTATGTGAGGTGTTGTGGCAGTCAGAGCCAGTTTAGTTGGTGCAAGGATAGACAGTGATGGGATTAATATTTTGAGTTATTTATGAATTTGGCAATCTTATTGTAGCATAAGTCAAGTCTGGTTTTCAGTGAGGACTGTATGTTGGTGAGGATGGAGGCACCGCAGAGTAGGGATGGAAGAAGGAAGCCAGAGGCTAGAGCTTTCTTGGTAGTGAAGTTAAGGAAATGCTTATGTCTGTAGAGGGTACCACGTTTTTGATGGTTTTTTTTTATATTGTTAAGGAATTGGAGGTCAAATTTTAGAATTTCATCAATGATGACACCTAATAGTTTGGTACTTGGAATGATGCCAGTACTAGTATTAGTTAGGGAATGGATGGAGAATTCTTTTCTGTTGAGAGGTATTCTTTTTGGGGGGGTGAATATTATAAGCTTAGTTTTACTAGAGTTGAGTGAGATGGTTACTTGACATCCAAGCTTCAGTTTCTGCAAAGGGCTGTTGGGTAAGTTGCTGGAGGTTGGACACAGTCTTAGCACAGCAGATGACTGTAGAGTCATTGACATACTGGATAACTGTGCCATGAGTAAGAGTGGTGTAGAAGTTATTGATGAAAATGCTAAATAGGAGGGGGCCTGGTATTGAACCCTGGGGAACACCTGTTGTTTTCAGAAATGGTGGTCAGGATTTTTGCTATTAAGTGGCTTGTTGCCTGTCTGAGAGATAATTGGAAAACCAGTTTAGGGTGACAGGTGAGAGACCTAAGTTGGAGAGTTTTGTAAGTAGTAGGGGATGAGAAACCGTATAGAACGCCTTTGAGCGGTCTAAGAAGAATGAGGAAACTAAGTGTCCTGTGTCTCGAGCCCAATTTACTGTGTTCAGAAAGGATGAGAGAGCAGTACTGGTACTATGCCCAGGCCTGAAGCGGTGCTGAGTAGGGGAGAGGATGTGATTATTGACAACATAGTTGAGAAGCTGAATGTGCACACATTTTTCTAATATTTTAGAGATGGGGAGAGGATTGCTATGGGCCAGAAATTAGAGATATCAGAATTTTGGCTGCCTTTATGTAGAGTGAGAACAAATGCTTTCTTCCAAATGCTAGGTATGGTGGCCTCCTTAATGGATCTATTGAGTATACTGACTGGATAGGCAATGGAGTTTGCGGCTAATTTTAGAAATTCAGCCGGTAAGTTGTCTGGAGCATTTGTGCATGGTTTGAGTTTATGAAGGAATTTTTGTATAGTAGATGTGGTATTGGTGTGAATGTGAAAATAGATATAGAGGGGTTTGCACAGGAAGATAATGGAGTATTGGGTGGTTTGTTGGTGGGAAGGTGGAAGTTAGCTTTACAGTGGTGTCAATAAAGTTAGAGTTAAAGAGAGTGGCTATCTCAGTGGTAGTCTTGTCAGGGTTTGGGCAAGGATTATTTTTAGTGCCTGGACAAAGTAGGGAGTTGAGTGCTCCCCAGAACTTTTTAGCGTTTAGGTTGTATGTTTTTTTAGGAGTTTGGAAGTGTTCTTTTTTATTTTTACTCACTAGATGTTTTGCCTGGTTGCATACCTGTTTATATTGGGTGAGGTCAGTTTGGGTTTTGTTTTTTTGCCAGTCTTTCCAGGCTTTCTCTAGCAGACATAATTTCCTTAGTTTGTTTGGTCAGCCAATTGGCATGTTTTCCCTTAACTCGATTCAGGTGAGGTGGGGCTACCCTATCTAAGATGTCAAGGAATGTTGAATTAAAGAACTCAATAGCATCAGAAGAGAAATCACTTGATGGAGACTGCAAATTTCCCCAAACACAGGTCCCCCCTTCTCCCTCCCTGATCTAGGCACTCAACTCTCTAATTCATCTTTGTTCTCCTGGACTTCTTCAGGTTGTTACAGACAATACAAAAATCATGTGATACATCAACAAAGCAAGGGGGAACCAGGTCATCCCCTTTGCAAACTAAAGGTGTTAGTTTAGGATATAACTTCACAGCACAGTCTCACTCTACAGCCATCCTACATTCCATCAAAGCAAAACTGTATGGTGACAGGGTGAGCAAAACATGGGTAGACCCTCACAAATGGAAACTAGATCAGTGGGTCTTCCACAATTTTATTCATCTGTGAGGAGCTGCTCAAGTAAACCTCTTTGCCTCCTCTCCAGACAGTCAGCAGACACAATTTTGCTCCAGGACTCCATGCAAGAAGGCCTGGAAGACAGATGCCTTTTCTTTTATTTGGACAGGAATGTGTCTGTGTGCTTTTCCACCCTTTCCACTGATATCCAGGGTACATCTGTAAATGCAGTAGGAATCCCCCAGGCTAGAGTGGTACTCCTTTCTTTTAGAAATGTCCAGGAGATAATTACCGCAAGCTTTCTCACAGAATGGATCTACTCACACAAGATCAGGGGTATGTGATACACTCCATCTCCAGTGAACCTTAAATGACTACCTGGATGACAGGATCTTAATTCCCTTCAGGCACCTGTTTACTGAGAACATACAGCAGGTACTAATGGAGGCAAAAAAGCCTTGTACTTGAAAATCATATATTAGCAAATGAAAATGGTTTTCTAGTTGGTGCCAACAACATAATCAACACCCATTCAGGGCTAGCTGTTCTCTGGGTTTACAATACTTGTGTGAGTTACTATCCCATGACCTTTCTTACTCCTACATCAAGGTTAATTTATTGGCCATTTTAGCATGTCTGCCATGGATCCTCTTCTTTCAGTGCATTCTCAAGTCAAAATGTTTTTGAAAGAAGTTTTGCATAATAGGCCTCCAAGAAAACTGGTGGCCCTCCTTGGGATTGTAATTTTGCGCTAGAGAACCTAACACATGCTCCATGTGAACTAGCTATTTTGGCTGTCTTGAGGTTCTTAACATGGAAAATTGTTTTGCTGTTTGCTCTGATGTCTGCAAGAAGAGTATCTGAGTTAAAAGCTCTTATGGTGAGTCAGCCCTATCTCATTTTCCACAGAGATAGGGTTTCTTGGAGACCTAATCCTTCTTTTAAGCCTATAGTGGTATTCAAGTTTACCACTTTAAAGCAAACTGTTCATCTCCCTGCTTTCTTTCCTGAATCCAAAAATTAGGGATAAAGGATACCCTATACATAGGATATCTACAGACAACACCGGTGGTATCTTGCCAGAACTAAATGTTTTGGGACTTCTGATCAGTTGTTCATTTCTTGTAAAAGTAAAAAGAAGGGACAACCTGTGTAAAATAGACTATTTTCAAATGGTTGTTATGAAGGCTGCCAGTCTAGCATTTATGCTTTAGGCTTTTATGCATAATTCTATCATTTGTAAATATGAATTTTGAACTACAGACCTGTTTTCTTAATTGAAAGAATATGCTGTGAAATGTTGAACTTTAAACAATGTAGCAACATTGCCCTCTGCTGTAAAGAAAGCTAAGTCAAGCATTTCTTGTCTGTCCTTTGAAGTTGAAATTATTTCATGCCTGTCCCTTTGAAGTTAGAATTTGGAGTTGATGAGTCTGGAGAGAAGCATCCTGCCTGTTGTTTTAACTTAAGGAATAATTACTAGAGTTTACATGTGGAATGTCTTTTATTGATATAGTTTCCTGCAGGTGCAAGATAACAATTATGTAGTATCTGTTAGCATGGGAACACCAGGAAAGTGTAAAAGAAATGATGTAATGGGGACAAGGACTGCAATAGCAATTTAAACAGAGAGAATCAGAAGGCATTAAGCATTTTTGTCTTGACTATCCAACTCACAGCACTGTCTTGCTCATATGTAAGTTTTGTCTTGACTATCCAACTCACAGCACTGTCTTGCTCATATGTAAGTTATCTTAGACTTGTGTTTTCTTTTAGAAATAGCTAGAAACTAGAAAGATTAGACTAACTGTTTTTCTGTGATGTCAGAACTGTACTACTGAATTATTTTAAGTATTTCTGTGTGATCTCTGAACTCTTGACTAGCCCTGTGTAGTAGAAAGTATTGTATTGTGGTTTTAACTATTTATTATTAAATATTTTAAAACCTTTTAACTGTCACTGGTTTATGTAGAGATAATTTAAGCTCTTTAGAGTACTTGTATGTCTTTGGTAAAATTGTACAAAGCCACTCCTATAGCTTTAACCCTAGGCTATACCACCAATAGGATAATAATATTGCACAATAATAATTGGACACCCTTTTAAGGGCCTTTGAGTAGCTGATAATTATTAGTGGGTGGTGGCAAGTAGTACTACCATATAGTATGGGTAAAAAGGGGCACAGCTGGAGAACCTGTGCCAGCCTTCCGCAGGAGTGTCTGTGTGGTTGTATAAACTCTTCTCAAATTGTGTGTGTGTGTCAGCTACTTGGGCAGGGACATGAAGCACTGGTTGGACAGAGAGGGTGCTAGAGGTTTTAGCTTGCCCAATAGGCTGAGATCTGGAACCTATAGCTGTGTCAGTGGGGAGTCTTATTGGGGACCCAGAGAGCAAGAGAGCGACCAGCCCCGGACTGACTGTGATCTCTGTGCGCTCTTAAGGGAAATTGCACTTTACTATGTGTATTTGTTATCCTTTCCTCATATATGAGACACCCTCTCTGGTGTTAGTGGTGAGGAATGAGGCTCTTTGATTGCTGGGCCAGGACACAGGCATCACATTTGTGGTGACAGTGGTTGGGATATCCACCTCACATTTGTGGTGGCAGTGGTTGGGATATCCTCACATTTGTGTTTGGCAGCGGTGGGATTCCACATCACATATTAATTAGTTGGCAAATACTAATTGGCCTGCTGTTTTGTGGGTAGAGTGAATCCTGTAGCTTATGTACAGTGAGCTTTGAAGGTGTTTTTGTACTCTTAAATAGCCATGCAGTGAATACTCGGGAGTTCAGATCACAATTGTTTTATTTCTTTTGTTAGCTTAGTTAGTTAGGGTGAGCAGGCAGCATGTCAGCAGAGGAGTTTGGAAAGCTGACAAGGAGCTAGCTGGCAGAGATGTGCCAGGCTAGGGGACTGGTGCATGGAAACCTGACTAAGGCAGATCTGATTGCAGCCTTGGTTACAGCTGCATCAGAGAACATCAATCAGGAGGACTGTCAGTGGAGATATAATAACCTCGGAGAATAGACAGCTCAACGTTTCTGCAATGGACTTAAAAATCCAGCTGGATCTAAAGAGACTTGAGTTGGAGGCCAGGCATGTGGAAATAGAAGCAAATGAGAGACTGCGACGTTTGCAAGCTGAGGAGAATGAGAAACTGTTGCATCTGGAAGCTGAGGAAAAAGAAAAGCATAGGCAGCAGTAATGAAGAAGGGCGTAACTGGATCCCAGAAGCACAAAAGGTCAGTAGATTTCTTCCACAGTTTAAAGAGGGGAATAATTTTGATAGTTTCATTCATATGTTTGAGAGGGTATGTAAACAGTATGAAGTTGACCAAAGGCTCTGGGTACGGTTCCCGACCCCTTTACCCCATGGTAAAGCTGTAACTGTACTGTCTAAAATGTCTGATGTTGCATGTTTTGATTATACTGCTGTTAAGAAATGTCTTTTAGAACTGTTTAAGCTAACACCAGAAATGTATAGGAAAATGTTTTGTGAGCATAGATGCAAGGCAGATGAAAGTGTGTGTGAATATGTTGCTGAAATGAACACTTATTTCCATAGGTGTGTGAGTGGATGCCAGGTCACCACTTTTGAAGGGCTGGCAGACCTTTTGGTGAGGGAACAAGCCCTAGCACTTTGCCTGAGGACATGAGAATCTGGTTAGCTGATAGACAATGTGCTAGTTCAGATGAGTTGGGGAAGGAAGGGAGACCTATACCTGGCAAGCAGGGCAGCCCTGCACAGGAAGGGGCCCCCAGTACTGCTCATGGGTCTAAAGGGACCCAACAGAATCTGCCAGTAGCAGAGGAAGCCACTAGTCCAGGTACATGTCCAGGAGCTAGGGTTAAATGTTTTGAATGGAACCAGTGGGGCCATGTGGCATACAGGTGTTCATGGAGGCAAGGTGGGGGAACAAAAGGTGAGGGAGCCAGTAAGTGGGAAAGACAAAATGCCAATAGTAGGTTATCTTGGGACAGCAAGGGTACCTAACTACCACCAGACGCTATATCCTATTGTAGTGAATGGTAAAGAGGCCATTGCCAAGACAGACACAGCATCTGATGTAACCATTGTAAAGCCTGCAATGGTTACAGAGGAGCACTACTTGCCTGGACAGTCTATTCCAGTCAGGGCTTTAGGATGGATCCCATTCCAAATACCTTTGGCTAGGGTTCACCTTGACTGGGAGGGTGGAAAAGGAAGCCAGCAAGTAGGTGTGTTTGAGGATATACCTGCAGATGTCCTGATAGGGAATTATTTTGATAGTGCAGTACCCTGTGCTTGTGCAGTTACATGCAGTCAGGCTTGGAGACAAGCATGTGGGTCTGGTAGCCTGGGGGAGACCCAGACAGACTGTTTATTTGCAGCCAGGACTGGTGAGGTGGTTACTTCAGGGAGTGAGCTATGCTGTAGCAGTGAGACTGAAGGTGAGCCACAGCTGCTTGTGGGTACTGATGGTCCCTTGGACAGAGTAACTGCAAAGGTAGAGGTGAGTAGCAGTACCCAGGCTGACACTGAGGCACCACTGTTAGAGGATGACAGACTTCTGTGGAAGGGGAGCTGGGAAGGGTTACAAGGAGAGAGTTGAGACAGGCTCAGCTCTCAGACCCTACATTGCAAGGCCTGAGGCAGATAGCTAGGGAGGCACCTGATTCTCAAGGAAAGGGGGTATCTGTATACTAGGACATAGGGTTACTACACAGAGAGTGGACCCCTGTGGGAGGGCTAGAAGGCGAGAGAGTACAGCATTTGGTAGTGCCTAGAGCCTACCGTCTGGTGCTTCTAACCATAGCCCATGGTATTCCCTTTGCAGGTTATATGGGCATAAAACATACAAAGAGTCATATTATGCTGAACTTCTATTGGCCTGGAATTTTCAGAGATGTAACAGGGTACTGCAGGACCTGTGAGCGGTGCCAAAAGGTAGGCAAGGCAGGAGACAAGGTGAGAGCTCCATTGATGCCTTTGCCTGTGATTGAGGAGCCATTTCAGCAGGTAGCTATGGATATTGTGGGTCCTCTGAGTACCCCAAGTTCCACAGGAAAAAAGTATATCCTAGTGGTAGTGGATTATGCTACACGATACCCTGAGGCAGTGGCTTTGTACTCCATTGAGGCAGAGACGGTGGCAAATGCTTTGTTAGAGATTTTCAGCAGGGTAGGTTTCCCAAAAGAAATACTGACTGACAGAGGTGCCAATTTCATGTCAGACCTGTGGCTTGTCTGTGGAAGTCCTCTGGGATGAAGCACATGAAGACCACCCCCTACCATCCCCAGACTAATGGTCCTGTTGAGAGGTTAAACTCTACAATCAAGTCCATGCTACAGGCATTTGCAGATTAGTTTAAGAGGGAGTGGGACAAATATTTACCCAATCTGTTTGCTTACAGAGAGGTTCCCCATGAATCCACAGGTTTTTCACCCTTTGACTTGCTGTATGGACATAGGGTGAGGGGACCTCTAGATTTAATTTGAGATGAGTGGGAAGGTGAGTGCGAGTCTCACAAGGAGTCTGTTGTGGCATGCATCCTAAACCTCAGGACAAGGCTCAGGGAACTCATGGGCTTGGCCCAGGAGAACCTGGCAGAAGCTCAACAACAGAAAAAGGTGTGGTATGACAGGAATGCTCGAGCTAGAGAGTATGCTGTGGGGCAGCAGGTAATGTTTCTCATTTCTGTCAGACACAACAAGCTGCAAACTGCTTGGGAGGGTCCCTACAAAGTGGTAAGAAAGGTAATGATGTTAACTACATGGTGAAACTGCTAGGCAGATAGCAGGGCCACAAATTGTACCATGTTATCATGATGAAATCTTACCATGATAGGGAGGCCCTTGTGCTGAGGATTTGCAATGGATTGCAGGAGGAGATATGGGGACTGATCTCCTCAGTGAGGCTCGGGCTGACACTTCAGCAGAAGGGGTAGCAATGTCCCAGCAGCTATCTCCTACCCAGGTTCAAAAAATCCAAGCAGTGTTGCAGGAATCTGGGGACATGTTCACTGGGAAACCAGGGTGCACCCACCTGGTGCAGCACCAGGTGGATACAGGACCCCAAAGGCCTATTAGGCAGGCCCCTTATAGGGTGCCTGAGAGAGTCAAACAGACTCTGAGGGAGGAGGTACAGGAGTTGTTGGAACTAGGGGTGATTCAAGAGTCCAGCAGTCCCTGGGCCTCCCCAGTGGTGCTGGTGCCAAAGAAGGATGGCAGAACCAGGTTCTTTGTGGACTAAGGGAAATTAAATAGTCACACAGAGTCAGATGCTTACCCCATGCCTAGGACAGATGAGGCCCTAGAGCAGCTGGCTGGGGCTAAGTATCTTACAACCATTGATCTTACCAAGCATTACTGGCAGGTGCCCTTGACTTCCAGTGCTAGATAGAAGTCAGCCTTTGTGACTCCTTCTGGCTTGTATGAGTTCACAAAGATGCCCTTTGGGATGAAGAATGCCCCAGTGACTTTCCAGAGGCTGGTAGATCATATCCTAGCAGGACCAGGGGGGGTTGCCCTTGCTTACCTAGATGATATTGCCATCTACAGCCATTCTTGGCCAGAGCACCTTCAGCATGTCAGGGAGGTGCTGGGCAGACTACAGAGGGCAGAGTTGACCATTAAGCCGAGCAAATGTCAGGTGGTTATGGCGGAGGTCTCCTACCTAGGACACAGAGTGGGGAGTGGTAAGATAAGGCCAGAACCTGCCAAAGTGGAAGCCGTTCAGGCATGGCCTGCACCTGTTACTAAAAAGCAGGTGAGTGCATTTTTAGGGACAGCGGGGTACTACAGAAAGTAGGTCCCCAGTTATAGTACCATAGCTGCTCCCCTCACAGACCTGAGAAGGAAGAATAGGCCAGATAAGGTAGTGTGAACCCCAGCATGTGAGCAGGCATTCCAGAAGCTTTGGGAAGACCCCCTGTGTTAGCCAGTCTAGATTATAGCAACAAGTTTGTTGTGCAGGTGGATGCTTCAAACCATGGGGTGGAGACTGACTTAGCCAGATTTCTTCAGAAGGGGAAGAGCACCCAGTGGTTTATATCAGTTGTAGGCTACAACCCAGGGAAGAATGCTATGCAGCTGTAGAAAAGGATGTCTAGCTATAGTGTAGGCATTGCAGAAACTTCAGTCTTATCTGTATGGAAGGAAATTCACTGTTACGACAGATTACAACCCCCTAACAAGGTTAAATGGAGCCAGCCAGCAAAATTCTAAGTTGCTAAGATGGAGCCTAGGGTTGCAAGCATATATGTCAGTGCAGCACCACAGTGGGATCAGCAATGCCAATGCAGATGGGCTCTCAAGACAGGGAATAGGGTGAAGTACACTCAGATAGACCTAACCCTCTCAAGCGGCGTTTCTCAAGGGTCACTTGAAAAACTAGCTTGAGTTATCCAGGGGAGGGGGATGTGAAGGCTGCCAGCCTAGCCAGATAGGATTTTATACATAATTCAACTATTTGTAAATATGAATGTTGAACTACAGACTTGTTTTCTTAATTGAAAGAAAATGCTGTGAAATGTTGAACTGTAAACAATGTAGCAACATTGCCCTCTGCTGTAAAGGAAGCTAAGTCAAACATTTCTTGTCTGTCCTTTGAAGTTGAAATTATTTCATGCCTGTCTCTTTGAAGTTAGAATTTGGAGTCGATAAGTCTGGAGTGAAGCATCCTGACTATTGTTTTAACTTAAGGAATAATTTCTAGAATTTACATATGGAATGTCTTTTATTGATGTAGTTTCCTGCAGGTGCAAGATAACAATTATGTAGTATCTGTTAGCCTGGGAACACCAGGAAAGTGTAAAAGAAATTATGTAATGGGAACAAGGACTGCAATAACAATCTAAACAGAGAGAATCAGAAGGCATTAAGCATTTTTGTCTTGACTATCCAACTCACAGCACTGTCTTGCTCATATGTAAGTTATCTTAAGAGTTGTAGTTTCTTTTAGAAATAGCTAGAAACTAGAAAGATTAAACTAAGTGTTTTTCTGTGATGTCAGAACTGTTATTTCTGTATGATCTCTGAACTCTTGACTAGCACTGTGTAGTAGAAAGTATTGTCTTGTGGTTTCAACTATTTATTATTAAATATTTTAAAACCTTTTAACTGTGACTGGTTTGTGTAGATATAATTTAAGCTCTTTAGAGTACTTGTATGCCTTTGGTAAAATTGTACAAAGCCACTCTTATAACTTTAGCCCTGGGCTATACTACCAATTGGATAATAATATTGCACAGTAATAATTGGACATTGTTTTAAGAGCCTTTGAGTAGCTGATAATTATTAGTGGGTGGTGGCAAGTGGTACTACCATATAGTCTGGGTATAAAGGGGCACAGTTGGAGAACCTGTGCCAGTCTGGGTACCTATCAAACCATCGACAACTTAAAATAACGAAACTGACTCCACCGACAACTGAATTAACCGACAGCGCAAAAACGGGCGTTTACAAGGTAAGGGGTATAAATTCGCTACTCAAGCCTACCATGGTTTAGGAAGGGTGGCAGTGTCATGCACACCATGGTAGGCTTGAGTAGCGAATTTACACCCCTTACCTTGTAAACGTCCGTTTTTGCGCTGTCGGTTAATTCAGTTGTTGGTAGAGTCAGTTTCGTTATTTTAAGTTGTCGATGGTTTGATAGGTACCCGCCAGTCTTCCCCAGGAGTGTCTGTGTGGTTGTATAAACTCTTCTCAAAGTGTGTGTGTGTGTGTGTGTGTGTGTGTGTGTGTGTGTGTGTGTGTGTGTGTGTGTGTGTGTGTGTGAGCTACTTGAGCAGGGACATGAAGCACTGGTTGGACAGAGAGGGTGCTAGAGGTTTTAGCTTGCCCATTAGGTTGAGATCTGGACCCTATAGCTGTGCCAGTGGGGAATCTTATTGGGGACCTGGAGAGCAAGGGAGCGACCAGCCCTGGACTGACTGTGATCTCTGTGTGCTCTTAAGGGAAATTGCACTTTACTGTGTGTATTTGTTATCCTTTCCTCATATATGAGACGCCCTCGCTGGTGTTAGTGGTGAGGATTGAGGCTCCTTGATTGCTGGGCCAGGGCACAGGCATCACAGTTGTCTTTGGCTATTATCTTTGTTATACTCAGCACAACAAAATTATTTCAAGCAGTGCCAAGGCCCACTCTGCCGGGGCGCTGGCTTCATTTATGGCTTTTTTGGAAAGGGTTTTATTCTGCAAGCATTCTTGAAGCAGCAACTTGGTCCTTTATACATACAGTATGTTTACAAGGCATTTTGAGCCTGAATCCATCTCTAGGTCTAGAGCAGGCTGTGCTAGGACCATTCTCCAGGGGGTCCTGTACCTTTCACCTTCCAAATGTAACAAGTTAATCTACCCATGTAGCTGAGGCTACTGCAGCAGTGAACAATATAATGAACATAGTATAGTTGTGTAAGTAAACATACCATAATAGTAGGTGATCATATGATCACTGCTGTAGTAGCTGCTCCCTCCTTCCATCTCCATTATTTTAGTGTGTTCTTTATTTCAGCTTGTAAATATTTATTTTTTGGGTACTTACGTATTATCGCAACCAGATTTTTCACGGCACTAATGTTCGCTTCCCGATCGTGACATATGCTTGTTAATATTTTGCAGAAGTTATCTACTGTGTTTTCTTTAATACTGCAGGCTGGTTTCAGGAGTGTGAATTATCCAAGAAATGTAAAAAAAAAAACTACTGTACTTGTTTCTGTATGCACTTTTCTGCCAGCGTGTTGCTTCTTGCAAGTCCGCCCGCTGAACGTTCCTTTTTTTTGTGGCAGCAAATGCTGTCAAGTAACGGTAATAATTTGGGCTGTATTCTTCCTTAACTGCTGTTGTCAGATGAAAGACAGAAGATCTGAGGGTATAACTGGGACGATTTCCATGTCAGCTTTTTTCATTTAGCTTGCTTGTGTGTTTTAATGAAATTGTAGTTCTCAAACCCTTGTAGCATCCTAGTTCTACACAAATAAATGTGAATGTATACTGTCTGTGCCGATGTCATTGTTTTACACACACACAGCTCCGTGTACTGAGGGAAACATTTTCGGAACACCTACTTCCCTTTTTGTATATAACACTGTCAGAGTTATGGTCAGTGACTTTCAAGGGAAGCCAGAAGCCTTTGTACTGCCATCATTCTTTTCAAAATTATCTTGTGTGACGTGACTGTTAAGCTTCTCAGTGTGCTAAACAGCATGCTCATGTTCTATTGCAATGCAGCGGCAGTAAGCCAAGATATAAAAGAAGCATACCTAAGCAGCGATAGTCTTTTTTCTGACATTTAATTGATAATAGTCCAGAAAAGAAGACATAGTGGTAAAGAAAACACACCAAACAACTTTTTCACAACGTTTACGAAGATATTTCAGGATCGGAGAGCAGCCACTATTGCCATGAAAAATCTGGTTGCGATAATACGCAAGTACCATTTTTTGTTGTTCTTAGCATTATCCTTTCAGGGCCCAGCCTCTCTCTCTGTTGGCATAACATTTCTGAAGGGCTTGGCACCCAAATCAGTCTTTTTAGTGAGCTGAGTTGAAGCTGAATTATGTTTGGGTGTGTGGAAAGAAGGTGCCCTGAAGCCTTGGAAGCTGGATGGCTATTACATCCATGACAGGGTATAACCCATATAGATAAGGCTACTGTTATGGTAAGTTTACTTACAGAACTGTATCAAGGCTAAACACTGTTGTTAATGCAAATATAAATATGACAGTGTCGCGTAGGTTATGCTGAAAACAGAAAACTAAACATTGTATATTCTTTGTAATGTATTAATAAATCGTTTTCACATCCTTTTGTAGATAAATAAATTTGCTAATTTTATAGATCAAGTAACCTCAAACAATCACATGTAATATTCTTAATAAACTTTACTGATGTCTTAAAGTCCACAACTTCTGTTTTTCACACAATTTCCTATGTAAAAAGCAATATTGTTCTCAGTACTGTAATTGTCTAGTACAAATCAACAAGAACTCTTAGGTCCTGCAATGAAATCCTCCTACAAATATTGAAAACAAGTACAAAATTATGTTTGTAATTGAGTTAATATAGTTCACTTTAATACATTTTTTTAATTTAGAGATGATCATTTGCTGTTCTGTTGTACAGCAATGGCAATAGGGCTTTGCTTAATCATAATTTAAAAAGTATATCCATTCATATTAAAGAAATGGATTCGAAGCTATAGCTCGACTACCATTTTTTTTTCATCACAGATGCTCAGAAGGAGGAAATAAAGAACTAATTTACTAAATATTATATTTGGTTTACTTTCTTCATTTAATTATTTAAAAGATGTAGTACCTTTTTTAGATTTTACATTATTTCATGAAAATGGAAGAATGAATGCAAAGAATAGTAGGAAGTTAACATCATCAGGGAATTTTCTCTATACCACAAGAGACTATCCAAATGTTCTCAAAGATTCTCTACCTTATGGAGACATGATTCATGTAAAATATGTAAGCTCTAAATTACATAAATTTAAACATTAGATGTTAGTTATTGATGATGTATAATAGAGGTTATAGTAAGGCCCCATTACTATGAGCTGTTAGAAAGTTATTAGGCATTCAGTATTATCAGGAACAAAGACAGCCTACTATTAGTAATGATGAAATGAAAAGAATGGAACATTTTGGAATGGATTTTCACATATATTTTTCCACACGTAAGATGAAGGCAGTGTAAAAAAAATAAAAGAACTGGAACACTTTATTTACATATTAAGAGATGAGAAATTGCATAATATCGGGTCCTAAGTTTGTCTTTAGAATGGGATACAGTATCTCTGGTTATCAGTTCACAGTGACTATATAGTACATGATGATCAGACCATTAATGAAGAGATGAACCTATGAAGAGAAAGAGGGACATTATACATGTGGCCATTGTAGAATTTATATTTTTTGTTGGTTATAGCTGTATTATCAAAGGAAGGAAACACACTATTACGAGATTTTTAACTTGACAAACTTAGGTGGGGGCATTTATGGTGCATTTTATAAATGGCATAAAGTTTACATTGTTGAGACAAAATTAACACCAAGAACTTAAATACCGAAACATTTCAATGATATAAGAAATGGATGCCAATTCCAGTAGTGAGTTTTTTTTTCTTTTGGAAATGCAGCATCAACTCTGGATTTCCATTATGTGATATTACAGCAATAACCCTTGCCTGGGTGTGGGTAATGCTGGATTTACCCACGGTTGGTGTGGTTTGGTCATGAGGACGAAGCCTGAGTGGCCAAACAAAGACAACCGTGGGTAAATCCAGCATTACCCACACCCAGAAGTGGGTTATTGCTATTATACAATGACATTATTTAAGAAAAAAAAAAATTACTTTTCTTAAATAATGGCATTGTATAATGCCTCCTTGCTGCCCTTCTGCAGCTGCCTGGTATTCTGCGGCAGTTCTGATGTATTGCGCATGCGTATGCTTATGCAGTACATCAGAGCTGTGGGCAAAAGCAATGGAGAAAGCAAGATCTTTGTTGCTTTTTACAAACTGTCCCACTATGTTAAAGGAGTTTAACATAGAGCTTAAAAAAAAGCAACGGAGAATCTCCGTTGCTTTTTTTAAAGCTGTATCACTATGTTAAACCCATTTAACATAGCGAGACAGTTTTGAAAATAGCAACGGAGAAAGCAAGATCTCTGTTGCTTTTTACAAAGTGTCTCGCTATGTTAAAGGAGTTTAACATAGCGAGACACCTTTAAAAAAAGCAACGGAGATAGGAAGGTCTCCGTTACTTTTTTAAAGCCGTCTCGCTATGTTAAACTCTTTTAACATAGAGAGACAGTGTGTAAAAAGCAACAGAGATATTGCGTTCTCCATTGCTGTAAAAATAGAGTTATACTAATGGAAAAAGTCCGGGCGACCGGACCTTTTTCCATTACTATAACTCTGATTTACAACGTGCACACTGACCAATCAGCGTGCACGTTTTGGAATATTAATGGGGGGTCGTTGTATAATATTGAATAAACCATGGCTTCCATATAAGAAAAGCTACGTTTATTTGAAACAACATATCTATCAGGTATTTGGTCTTAATGTAGAATTTAACTGGAATATATTTCTAAAATAATGTAAAAGTTGTACTTATTTAAACATGTTCTGTACATTTAAACATGGGGTAGGGATTGTGTAAGTTAAATTGCATTGACTGTTTAAAATCTGTTGGAATGTATGGCTTTGCTGAGGCAGCAGGGACTTTTAATGCAATAAATGTAAATGCTAACTGGGTAAGTTAAACTACATTGATTATACAAGCTATGTTAGAATGTGTAGTTCTGTTTGTCTCCCTGGAATGCTGGTGAGGTGGGGCACAGGGAATTTTAATGTAATATACAAAGTTAAGTAAATTATTCTAATCAGACAAAATGTCTTTGTGGAATAAATTATTTTTTTCTCCATGGCTGTATTGTGCTAACAAATTTAATCAAATGGCCTGAAATGGAAATTAATCCTATCGTGTGGTGTTTAGGTTCATCTGATGCAAACACTGTGACTGTATAGACAGTTCTAAGTACTGGAGAACTTTTCAGTTGCTGAAAACTCCCCAATCACAGAAGGCCTCTTCACAGCAAGACATCATATACAATTTTATCAGTAAAATAGTCAAGATAAAATAGCAAAGTATTTTTATAGTTAATAATAATGTCAGCATTAAGATGAAAACATAGCTCAGGCTGTATTGAACATAAAAATCTAATTCTGAGCATAATGTCTATAGTCAATAATTTGATGCAATAAACATTCAAGTAGTGGGGCCACTTCTCTCCCTGAACTGTGTTGTCAATACCATGACTACAGTGATCTCACTGTGGTCCCTGAACTATACAAATACTAGCTGGGCCCTTGATTCCACTGATGATGGGGCTACCTGAGGTCATTTGTTCCTACAGTCTCAACTGATCTTGTGGAGGCTCCCTAAATTCTGAAGCCAGGCTATGGTTCCATTGTCTGTTGTGCCTCTAATTTAATTAGTATTCATCACACTTAAGTTGCCCCTGTGGCATAGAGGGATAAAACCTTAACTACAGCCCAGCCATCCCAGGTTCAGTTAGTGGCTTGGGTGACTGGCAGATCAGCAGAAAGGGATAAGTGAGCCCATCCTGGAGAAAGTGTGGTCATTGGTGATACTCCCTAAGGGGAAGTCAGGTCTAAAGAAGGGAGGTGTCCTTAGATGGGACCAATGAGCATGGAAGGGAAGGAAAGTGGGTAGGGCATATAACACAGCAAAAAATACTCCCTGGACAAAAGCACAGGGATGAGCCTCCAGGACACTCTTAAAATCCACAACCACCACAACCATCCCCAGCAACACTGAAGTAAGGCTAGGGGGTAAAAAGATGTCTTGTGATTTGATGTGGATGTGGGGCACTGGGGGCTGGGTTTTTAATAATGAGGTCCACGGCAAGAAAAAAAAATATCACTCTTGTTCCCTCAGAAACTCCTGGACACTGAGAAGGAGAGGAATAACAGGAAAGAGACCATGAGAGATTGATGATTATAGGGAGAGTGGGAACCAAAACACACTGAAAAATGTATTTGATGTGAAAATTGAATCAGCTATATTAGGTGCTCCTTTGCTACCAGGCAAAAGAAATTATTTTTGTTTTTATTTTACATCTGGCAGATATTATTACGGGTCCACTTCTGAATCTTGAAATAATGAAATACCAAATTTCAGTATCTCGAGACCAGAACTAAAGTCCACAAACACGAAAAACCAAAACACTGATGATCAAAATATTGAAAACAACAAAATAAAAAAAAATACCCAACCCTCCCTGACATAAAAACACAAAAACAAAAAACCCACATACCATTTGACATTTAAGTGGGGGCAAGCCCCCCTGCGCCCCGACCCCTGCTACTTATATATACTAACTCTGAATTTGCACTAACACAAAGACAGCAACACACCTACTTCTACATGCCCTACACTCCCATTACACACACACTTAACACCCACGAAAAACACACACTACACATGTAAAACAATCACCACTCTCAAAACCTATACACGCACACATACTCACCTACCTACTCTAATCTACTCCTACAACTTCCAACAACATTTAAAAAAAACACATTCCTATCCAAAATACTGACATACTACAAACTTACCTGGATCTCCAAACATAACTGCACATCAACTGCCATCCTCAGCTTCCAGAAACCACTACACCTTAAAGTGACAGAACACTAAAAAAAACAGCAGAATACCTACTGCACATTTGGCAACCTCAGATTCGACAAAGTGCAATCTCAAACAATTGCAGTTTCAGTATTCTGATCTCAAGATACTGAAATTCGGTATTTCAGTATTTTTAGATTCAGAAGTGGATCAGTTATTACAGTCTGGATATATGTGTGTTGAGTAGTGATCTTAGTCTATATGCTACACAAGAACTAGACTCAGTACAAACTCAACTTTGGAGAAAATGATCTCTCTCTCTGTATGGCTCTTAAAAGCATGCATGGGACTTGCTTCTGTTTCCTCTGATGCTCTAAGTAACTTAGGTCTTACTAAAACATAGCACCAAATGCCTTTGTAAAGTTTCTCGCTTGCAGACTTCAAGATGCCTTTGGTGTCATAATCCAATTTGTTGACATTATTTCACAATCCAGTGTTGTCTATATTCATCCATTCAGACGTATGGGTTGTCAGATCCAACCTCAGCACTGCTTTTGAAGCATCTGACTACTCTTCTACACATAATTCCCAAGGTTCTCCTCAGAAGCCCAGATCTCGTTTGCTGCTCGAATACAGACATGCACAGAGCTGTCTTCAGCAGACAGTTATGTTTTCCTTATTCTTGCTGCTTCTCCTCTCCTACCATGTGAGTTTTTCTCTCACTTTATTTCTTTGTTAGTGTTAGCAAATGTTTAGATAGTTACTGATAGGATTAGGATTTTTACAGTAGGTTACTTAGTTGCTCCCTAAAAGGTGCCCCTAGCAAACAAACATGCATCAGAAGCACCTAGACTCTTCCCCAGAGTCTTTTGCAGAAGATACTGACTTAGAGGAAGGGGAGGGTTCCCCATGCTCCCTCTCTGAAGATGTCACACTTGGTGATATTTAAGAATTAATGAAATGGGGGGGTTAGTCATCAAAGATCCTTCACTGGATGAGTAAATATTCTTGGAGACCTCTGGTTCTGGACCAGTATCAACCAGGGTGGTATCTTCCTTTGACCCACTTATCAATCTTGTACCTCAATGGATGTGGAAGGACCCTGATGTGGTGGAGCCCATTCCTAAGAAAGCTGATTAGATATTGTCTGTAATAAAAGACAGGAAGCACTAGAGTAAGGGTCCACCAGTAGAGGTTATGGTGGTAGCAGCAGCCACCAAGAAAGAGCTATCAGAAGAATGCTTGTCTGTTCATCCTTCTAACAGAGCATCTATGGCATGAGCGACTTTTGCCCTTAGATTGCTGAACTATCTAGCCCATTTAACAAGATTCTAGAGAAACTTGACTAAAGAGATCACCAAGTTATTCTCAGGAGTGGTGCCTTTGTATCTTCAGAAAACAGTGGACACCCAGCTTTCCACCCTTCAATCCTCCTGTAATGTGGCCTTGTGTCTGCTCTCTAATGCAGGTGATGGTACAGCCAGAGAAGCAAGCAACATTACTATACATCACCATGCCTTGATGCTACTTTGTGACTTTGCTGAAGACTTTAAGTCATCCTTTATTAATGTCCCTTATGATGGTTTCAACTTGTCTGGACCAGAAGTCAAGGATACATTCACGAGGAGCCAACATGATGGCAAGACTCTCTCAGCAGTGAAAGTACACATCTCCATCCCACAAGGAACCTTCTCTATGAACCAGAGATCACAGAAGATGTTCTACAAATCACAGAATATATTCCATGTCACCCAAGGTGACAGAATTTCATGTAGCAGAGGGGGAGGCAATTTTAATGGACAATGCCCAAGAGGTAGAGACAGACCACATAATCAAGGTTTGTGTGTTCCATTTTTGGAGAAAGCTTTTCAGCCCTACTGAACAGTTGCCCAAATGCTGCACTCTGGAGGCAGTTGGGGAGCATCTTTCTCTGCACCCTCAGGTCTGGTACACAATAACATCAGATTTGTGGGTGCTAAGAATAATATCAAGAGGCTATTCAACTCCCTTTTCCATCCCATCCCAGAAAAGGAAGAAAGTCCTTGATGTTCCATGCAATCAGTGGGACTAAGCAGCCACAGAAATTTCAAAGCTGGTAGAAGAAAGAATAATTCAACTGGTCCCCATGACCAATTAGAATCTGGAGTCTATTCCAGGTTCTTTTAGTACCAAAAAACACTGGGGACCTCAGACCCATTTTGGATTTCAGTCACTTAAACTTGTAAGAAAGACAGAATTCTGGATGGTCACAGTTCAGTCCATTTTACATCTTTTGAGGAAAGATGATTGGATGTGCTCTATAGATCTCCAGGATACCTACTACCACATCAAAATAGTGAAGCAATCCTGGAGATTTCCCAACTTCTGGCTAGGAGCTAATCACTTCTAATTCAGAATGCTGCCATTAGGTCTCACCACAGCCCGGAGGGTGTTCACTGAGATCATGGCAGTGGTAGCTGTGCACTGGGTCTAGTTCACTTTGTCAAACAACCTATTCATTGAAGCCTTAATCCATCGAACATTAATTTAAGCAAAATTTTTCCAGGGGGTAAAAAAAATATTGGCCAACCACAAGAGCGTCAGAAAATTTAAAACCCACCCAGGTGGGAGACTGCATCCCCACACCCCCCTAACTAAATATACCAATTCTGAGATCACTTTTCAGTGAGGAAAAGGACAAATTCCCGATGATGGCCAAGCGTTTTTCCCCCCTGGGAAAAATTTTGCTTAAATGACCGTTTAATACATTAAGGCTTCAACGAATAGGGTTTGACAAAATGGTGTTCGACAAATAGATTTTGACAAAGTGAAGTAAACCTGCTGTGCACCTGCACCTACTGGGGTGTCATCGCTTCCCATCCCTTGATGACTGGACTCACAACGTCTACTGAGCATCCTTCTCTTGCACCAAGACTAAGTACTCTAGCTGCTTGTGAATTTAGGAATATCCATAAATCTTTCAAAATGTCAACCAACTCCAACAGAGAGTACAGAATTCATAGGATACCACCTAGACCCCAACTTCAAATAGACATCTTTCCCAAGTCCAGAGTTCTGTCACTTTGTCTTACAGCTCTTCAAGTTCTAAATCACCCAACACTACCAGCGAGGTTAATCCTATGATTTTTTAGGTCTCATGGTGTCTCCATTTCTAATGATTCCATTAGGCAGATATTACTTGAGGGTACTACAATGGACCATAGCAGTACAGAGGCCTGGATCTATTCACCCTCTGCATTCAAAAATTTGTATTACACAGGTCTGCAAAAACACATTGCTTAGTGGATAACATCCCTGTCTGTGCCCGAGGGTAATCCTTTCCAGAGGAATTCACCAATCACAAATGACCATGGACACATCCATTCTTGGGTGGGGAGGCATTGTGAAGGGAAGATGGTCCAAGGTACATGGTTGACAACAGAGGCCAACCTTCACATCAGTGTCTTGAAGCTGAGAGCAGTCCTCCTTGCACTGCAGGCATTTCATGACCTCCTCCACAAGGGTGCAGTATACATACAGGCAGACAACATGAATGTGGTATGGTACATCCTCCTGATCTTATCCTCCATGTTGAGAGGCCATGAGGGTCTTGCAATGGGTGATGTCATCACATTTCTGATAACAACACATATCCCGGGGTCCTCCAATATACTTGTGGACAAATTGAGCAAGACAGTGTTGATGCCTCAAGAGTGGTCCCTCAGTCCTACAATGACACAATCTATTTTCAGTCGCTGGGTTCAACCTTTCTGTGATCTCTTTGCCTCCTATCTAAACAACAACTGCAGCAGGTACTTTGCAGTGATCCCTCCCACAAGGACAGTGACCGAGGGATGCTTTGGTCCACAACTGATTGTGGGTCTCCTGTATTTCTTTCCCCTTTACCCCTTATCCTGATCCTCATTGCCCTTTATTTGGCCTCAACAGACATGGTCCCCTACCTATGACCTCTACTAGTACGGCCTTCATGGATGTTGGATCATTATCCAGATCTAATAACTCACCCATCCAGACTGCTTTCTCTGGACCTGAAGTCCATGAACTTAACTGCATGGTTCCTCCAATTTTAACCATAGCCAAAGATGCCAGGCTTTCCCTTGTAGTATCAACATTCTTTCTGCTTCATGGAAACTGTCAACTAGGAAAATTTATCACAGTAAATGAAGGAGGTTCTTGATTTATGCCTACTCCAAAGGTTTGGATCCTTTTTCAGCACCATTTCCTTCCATACTTGAATTTTTATCTGATTTCTTTGACAAAGATTCCAGTTTTGCCACAATCAAGGTACAGTTTGCTGCAATTTCCAGTTTTCACATTGGATGTAAAAACCTGTCGATGGCCTCTCTAAAATTTCAAAAGCTTTCCTCAAAGGCACTTTTCTGCTGAGATCTCCCATTATGGAGCCGACACCCCCATGGGACATCACCATTATGCTACAAACTCTAACCCAAGCTCCTTTTGATTTCACTACCAATGCAGACTGATGTGGAAAACAATTTTCTTAGTCGTAGTAATGTCTGCCAGGTGAATTTCAGAACTAAAATCCATCTCCTCAAAGTCCTCTTATCTAGTGTTCCACAAAGACAGATTTTCCCTTAGAATCAATGCATCCTTTATTCAAAGAGTGGCATCTGAAATTAATTTAAATCAATCAAGTAATACATTTACCTGTCTTCTTTCCAAGGTATTCAAACAAAGGAGAATACTTACTACACACTTTGGATGTTCACAGACAACTCAGATTCTATTTTCACATGACAAAAGATTTCAGAAAAGATCAACATTTGTTCATTTCCTTTTCCAAACCAAAGTTGGGATAGGCAGTTTTTAAAGTTACCGTATTCAGATGGCTTTCAGATTGCCTTTCCTTTGTATATAATAAAAATAATTTACCTTTACCAGATAAACCAAAAGTATATTCATCCAGAGGAGTCTCTACTTCTACAGTCTTTAACAGAGGATTATCCAATGAAAACATTTATGCTGCAGCCACATGAGCTTTGTGTCTCACTATAAGCTGAATACTCAATCCAGATCATGCACCTCCCTTGCTACCACCATACTCAGGAATGTCCTTCCTTGATACCACCCAGATTGACAGCTTAGGATTCTGTCCATATGTTTGAACAGATGAAAATAGACAACATTGGATATGACAATTATGCACTTACCATAATGTTAGATACATGTTGTACGATATTCATCCACTTCAAACTCCCTCCCACCTAACCCATACCAAATTATCACCTATCAAAATGACTTTGGGGATATTACTCCCTGTCTGTGAACAAGCACATGGGACTATATCCACTATTCCTCAACAATTTGGGATTATCTAATTTAAAATTTTCTTTCTGGGGAGGGGTCCCTTTAGGCAATATTTTCTCATATATTGCAGAATAAGGGGGCAAACTCAATCTGGGCTTCTGAGGTAGAACCTAGGGAATTATGAGTAGGAGAGGAGTCAATGCTCTGGACTCAATAAAGCCTCAAAGAGGGCGTAAGGATCCCATTGGATCAGACAACTCTTCATTTGAAGCAGATGAAAATAAGACAACAGAATTCCAGTTCTTGGAGGGTTCTTGCCCCACCACAAAAGCTTTTAAGTACTATGCTAAGCAAACAGTAATTCCCAAAAGGGTGTGTGTTATTGTGTAAATAACTACTGCCCAGGGGTGTTCTGAAGCCCAATGCCATTCACTGTTTACTTTCCAATAACCACTTTATTCTGTTTAAGGATGCAGGAAGTAGGAGCCTTTTTAAGAAGGCAGTGGGCAAAAGCCATGCGTGCTAACAGCATGCATTTGAAATGCTGGGAGAAATGGGAAAAATGATAATGCTGACGCAGGGAGGATATTCCAGACAGAAGGTAACCGAGCACTAAATTGGAAAACCAAGACATGTTATAAATCGTATTATAGTAACTTTCTAATTTTATAAGAGCAATATTTAAAATATGTCCCTGTTTTTAAGCCTTTGTTTTCCCATTATTTTAGGCTTTATCCAAATTTCTTGAGCTAAGACGTATGCATACCTTTTAGAGTAGCATCCATTGCTCGCTCACTCTCTCTCACACACACACACACACACACACACACACACACACACACACACACACACACACTTCCACTTTCATGCAGACAGAAACAAACACACAAGTTTTCTATTTGTTATTATGTTTGTTTTAATTTTACACTCGCTAAACAGCAAAAGCACTGCTTAGCGAACATAAAATAATGGCTCAATGTCTCTCTTACTTTTATACACATATACATTCACTGTCACAGAAATAAACATGCAGAGTTTTCTGTTTTTTAGTTTTACACTTGTTAAACAGCAAAAGTGCTGCTTAGTGAGTATAAAATAATCGCAGACTTTAGCTTCCTTACAGCCAAGTTGCACAGCAGCTTAATATGCTGCCGTGAAGTGGCAGCTCATTTTTCAGTGGGCATTACCAGTACATTAACATCCTGCTGGAGAATGTTTGTTCTCCTTTCAGAGTGGCTATGTACAGGTTGCCCATTCTTTCATGGTATATAAGCCACCCTTAATGACATGCAGTGGTGCCAGTCTGTGAGTCTTAAAGGACACAGCTGTCAAAAGACTGCCCAGCCAAACATCAGCTTTGAACTCAGTACAGCAAACATTCTGTTTAAACACTGTGCCGTTTGCCCCATACTGTGCACAGCCACTGTTCTACAACTCCTGACCCTTTCAGACAGTACTCAAAATCCTTCCCAACTTGCACATCAGAGAAATCACAGTCATCAGCAACTCCTGTAACCATCCCAGTAGAGCTATGAGCCTCCACAACTCCCTTAACCAGAATGGCAGTAATCAGAATTCTTCCCAGCAGTCTCATCTAGCCTGGCAGTGATCAAAGTCTTCTATACCTTTAAAACCATTGTAACAGTGATCAATATCCACACCCATTCCAGCAGGGTTCAGAGTCCCCCACAGCTTCCACATGCATCCCAGTAGAAACTGAGTCCTTCGCAACTCCCCCCACACACATCCCAGCATATTCTAGTAGTTTTCCACAACTCCCACACCTGTTCAAGCAGAAGTCAGTCTTTCATGACTCCCACACCCTTCCTAGCAGAACTGAGTCCCCTACAACTCTCACAAGCAAAATGGCAGAGTCCTTTCCAAATTCTCCACCCATATTGGCAGCAATCAGAGCACTCCATAATTTCTGTATTCATCCTGGCAGTGATCAGAGACTGCCCATCTTACATACCCAAACTTGCAGTTCTCAGAGAACTTCCACACCCAACATGGCAGCATCTGTAAATCCCCAGCTTCCACCCAGTCTGGCAGTGACCCAGACATATATATATGTGTGTGTGTGTGTGTGTGTGTGTGTGTGTGTGTGTGTGTGTGTGTGTGTGTGTGTGTGTGTGTGTGTGTAATTCTAAATAGTCGTAAATTCTACCTCAGTGTCACTGTCAAAAAAAAAAAAATGAATCTCAACTTTCAATTTCTTTCATGATTTGCTCTTGCTTTAAAAGCTTTCTACAAAGTAAAATGATACACTGATTGACCCCAATTACATGCTCATCTGCTTTTAACCTGAACTGTGGGATGAAACGGATTTTTGGCATGGAAAGGCAAACAGTTATGGCCTAATTTTTATCATAATGTGAACTGGAGCTAAGCTAACATGATGTATGACTACAATTCTATTTGTCAAAAAATAGGTTAAAAAACTGCTTTGTCAAATAGAACTGTGCCAAAAGGTTCAGCAGAAACCAGATTTAGCAAACAGAAAATTCATTGTAGAGTCTTTGAACTGAATCTCAACTCACCTTATCAGTACACTGTGAAAGTGCCATTACCACTTAAATGGTATTGTGGAACTATTTTTGCAAACAGCATGTTTTGAACAACATGGTGCTGATGACATGTTCAACAAACTATATGACTACTGGATATTCATATAATAATAAATGAATAAAAACTATAGATCCATAAGAAAAATAAATTGATGTAACTATTATTCACTTTGTCTGTGGTTGAAATACCTTATGAAATATCAGCCATGTCAGTTACTGAACAGGTTAGATACAACTATTAGATGGTTTAGTGGCACGCTCATCATTAAAAGGGACTACATAATATATAAATTTGCAAAGCACACTGTGTGCATTGTATGTGTAAAGTACAAGCTCAAACAAGACTATATAAAAGATCATATATGATTAAAAGCAGTTAAATGCAAGATAAAATAATTAGCAACCGCTACAGTGATGAATTATTGCATTCTGCATGAATATTTAAGGTTGAAACTAGGGATGGTTTCTTGAACTGTACATTGCATACATTGTTACTACACATTATTGGAAATGTAAATTAACAAAGTGTCTGCATTTATTAAGGTTTTAGATCAAGAAGGTGACATGGAGCAAAAACCAGCAGATGGAGCATATGTGAAAGGCCTTTTCTTAGAAGGTGCCCGTTGGGACAGGCAACAAATGGTTATTGGAGAATCCTTACCAAAAATACTGTACGATTCCTTGCCAATTATATGGCTGAAACCTGGAGAAAGTTCAACATTTTTGCACCAGCGTGTTTACTTCTGCCCAGTATACAAGACAAGTGCAAGAAGAGGCACTCTGTCCACCACTGGGCATTCTACCAATTACGTTCTCTCAATAGAATTGCCATCGGACAAGCCAGAAAAGCACTGGATAAACCGGGGTGTTGCAGCCCTGTGTCAACTGGATGACTGAGCTCATGCATGAATCTGGCAAAGCGTTATAGCATGAACAAAATAGATTAGCCATTACTTGAACCAGGACAACACATATCTTTTATTAAATCCCTTGAGATTTTTGCGTGATCTATTGTTTTGCATTGCATCTTCTGTCAGTACTTTTCAGTCTGTCATTCTAGCTTCACAGTAAGGGAATTGGCAATTCAAAGACTTCTGTATGGCATTTAAATCAATAAATTTAAGACCCAAAGTAAATAAATTCATATAGAGGAATGAATGCTATTAGTATGTTCTCTTTTACTGCTACAAAACCAAATGAAATAAAAGTATTGTTTTTGAGAGTGGTGCACTTGGAAATTTATTTTTGTATGCAATATATTATTTTTCCTTATCTGTATAGCTATAGCAATAACAAATTGCAATAAAACTTCCACTGTGTGCACTGGACATACTGATGCCGTATTCAAGACTGATTAACAATCTCAACACCCATTGCATACTCTGGCTCCCTATGGTCTTCAATCTAATAAAGCAGGTGGTATTTCTGAATGCAAACACACATACATATTCCTGGAAAAATAGAAACCACTGTTCTACAACTCCTGACCCTTTCAGACAGTACTCAAAATCCTTCCCAACTTGCACATCAGAGAAATCACAGTCATCAGCAACTCCTGTAACCATCCCAGTAGAGCTATGAGCCTCCACAACTCCCTTAACCAGAATGGCAGTAATCAGAATTCTTCCCAGCAGTCTCATCTAGCCTGGCAGTGATCAAAGTCTTCTATACTTTTAAAACCATTGTAACAGTGATCAATATCCACACCCATTCCAGCAGGGTTCAGAGTCCCCCACAGCTTCCACATGCATCCCAGTAGAAACTGAGTCCTTCGCAACTCCCCCCACACACATCCCAGCAGATTCTAGTAGTTTTCCACAACTCCCACACCTGTTCAAGCAGAAGTCAGTCTTTCATGACTCCCACACCCATCCTAGCAGAACTGAGTCCCCTACAACTCTCACAAGCAAAATGGCAGAGTCCTTTCCAAATTCTCCACCCATATTGGCAGCAATCAGAGCACTCCATAATTTCTATATTCATCCTGACAGTGATCAGAGACTGCCCATCTTACATACCCAAACTTGCAGTTCTCAGAGAACTTCCACACCCAACATGGCAGCATCTGTAAATCCCCAGCTTCCACCCAGTCTGGCAGTGACCCAGACCCTCCAACTTTCACCTCACCTGACAGTGAACAGAGACTCTTCCAAACCTCATACCCAACTTGACATTGATCAGAGCCCCCTCCTCAAGGCACTGTGCTCTTAGGTAATGGAAGGATGAAATGTAAACTTCTGCCAAGCATGACTAAAGTCATTGCCTCTGCATACATCCCATCTACCCAGCACTGTCAACTATAATCACCTGTCTTCGTAACTGGCTATAATCAACCTCTGTCCTCCAACTACCTGTTACAGTAGTAACTATTTTCTCAGTTTGTCAGTTATCATCTAGTACGCCAACTAATGTAATGGAGATTGACATTTCCCCCAAAACTGCATCTTAAACACCCATCAAGAAAGACAGTAAAAGATATATTACAGCCTACATAAGATATATCAGAATTCTGTGGGACACCGCCAAACCCTTCCTCTATTCCATATTCCTCATTGTCTGCCCATTAGCTTCTGAATGGAGCAACACTAATGTTATGCTCCAGCCGTCTGCCAATGTACAATGCACATACTAATGAGATACACAGTGATTCATTTGTCAATAATCTCACCCCAGCACCTGTGTTTTCAGCAGCCAAGTGAGCATGCATGGTCAGCTATGCCCTGCAATGCAGATTTTTTTGCCAGACAGTTACCTCCAATAGCCTGCTTTAACCTGCTTCTCCAGACTGTTAGCAATGTGGACAACCATAAGCCAAGCCTTCCGGATTTTTAACAATCTAACTTCCTGAATCTTCGCCACAAAGTTGTTTCATTAGTGATCTGTCATGTGTATAATATATACATATATATATATATATATATATATATATATATATATATATATATATATATATATGTGTGTGTGTGTGTAATTCTAAATAGTCGTAAATTCTACCTCAGTGTCACTGTCAAAAAAAAAAAAATGAATCTCAACTTTCAATTTCTTTCATGATTTGCTCTTGCTTTAAAAGCTTTCTACAAAGTAAAATGATACACTGATTGACCCCAATTACATGCTCATCTGCTTTTAACCTGAACTGTGGGATGAAACGGATTTTTGGCATGGAAAGGCAAACAGTTATGGCCTAATTTTTATCATAATGTGAACTGGAGCTAAGCTAACATGATGTATGACTACAATTCTATTTGTCAAAAAATAGGTTAAAAAACTGCTTTGTCAAATAGAACTGTGCCAAAAAGTTCAGCAGAAACCAGATTTAGCAAACAGAAAATTCATTGTAGAGTCTTTGAACTGAATCTCAACTCACCTTATCAGTACACTCTGAAAGTGCCATTACCACTTAAATGGTATTGTGGAACTATTTTTGCAAACAGCATGTTTTGAACAACATGGTGTTGATGACATGTTCAACAAACTATATGACTACTGGATATTCATATAATAATAAATGAATAAAAACTATAGATCCATAAGAAAAATAAATTGATGTAACTATTATTCACTTTGTCTGTGGTTGAAATACCTTATGAAATTTCAGCCATGTCAGTTACTTAACAGGTTAGATGCAACTATTAGATGGTTTAGTGGCACGCTCATCATTAAAAGGGACTACATAATATATAAATTTGCAAAGCACACTGTGTGCATTGTATGTGTAAAGTACAAGCTCAAACAAGACTATATAAAAGATCATATATGATTAAAAGCAGTTAAATGCAAGATAAAATAATTAGCAACCGCTACAGTGATGAATTATTGCATTCTGCATGAATATTTAAGGTTGAAACTAGGGATGGTTTCTTGAACTGTACATTGCATACATTGTTACTACACATTATTGGAAATGTAAATTAACAAAGTGTCTGCATTTATTAAGGTTTTAGATCAAGAAGGTGACATGGAGCAAAAACCAGCAGATGGAGCATATGTGAAAGGCCTTTTCTTAGAAGGTGCCCGTTGGGACAGGCAACAAATGGTTATTGGAGAATCCTTACCAAAAATACTGTACGATTCCTTGCCAATTATATGGCTGAAACCTGGAGAAAGTTCAACATTTTTGCACCAGCGTGTTTACTTCTGCCCAGTATACAAGACAAGTGCAAGAAGAGGCACTCTGTCCACCACTGGGCATTCTACCAATTACGTTCTCTCAATAGAATTGCCATCAGACAAGCCAGAAAAGCACTGGATAAACCGGGGTGTTGCAGCCCTGTGTCAACTGGATGACTGAGCTCATGCATGAATCTGGCAAAGCGTTATAGCATGAACAAAATAGATTAGCCATTACTTGAACCAGGACAACACATATCTTTTATTAAATCCCTTGAGATTTTTGATCTATTGTTTTGCATTGCATCTTCTGTCAGTACTTTTCAGTCTGTCATTCTAGCTTCACAGTAAGGGAATTGGAAATTCAAAGACTTCTGTATGGCATTTAAATCAATAAATTTAAGACCCAAAGTAAATAAATTCATATAGAGGAATGAATGCTATTAGTATGTTCTCTTTTACTGCTACAAAACCAAATGAAATAAAAGTATTGTTTTTGAGAGTGGTGCACTTGGAAATTTATTTTTGTATGCAATATATTATTTTTCCTTATCTGTATAGCTATAGCAATAACAAATTGCAATAAACTTCCACTGTGTGCACTGGACATACTGATGCCGTATTCAAGACTGATTAACAATCTCAACACCCATTGCATACTCTGGCTCCCTATGGTCTTCAATCTAATAAAGCAGGTGGTATTTCTGAATGCAAACACACATACATATTCCTGGAAAAATAGAAAGTAATTCACAAAAAGTATAATGATACACCAAAAAAGTCAAAGTTCCGTGTAGACAGACCGAAGTTACTTTAATCACAAATATAAAAACAATTCCAACAGAATAAGCGCTTTCGTCTGCCCAATGCAGACTTCATCAGAATACTGAATGTAGGGTGCCTCTGATTTTTATACATTTTTTTATGAAAAGTTTAATTGGTAAATGAACAGCTAATTGAACCTATGAATTAGGTAGCAATTACACAATTTAAACAATTTCATATGAATTTAAAGACACACACTATAAATAAATAAGTTGTATACCATATAGATAGTTTAGTTTTAAAATAACAAGTAAAATACCCTTTGAAATACATCTTAAAGTGCATATGTGCCTAAACAATTAATATTTTGTTTGATTTAAAATGATGTTTGTGAATTAAAATAAAACAATTTATATTATGAACCTGAGGTGAATGTATTTATATATAAACCTATAATGAATGTAAACTGTTGAAGAACCATTGAAACTATACATGTTAAAAAATACAAGTCTGGTTCAGTAAAAAGAATGCATAGAAAAAAGCAAACTTCTGATTAAGTACAAATAATATATACATAAACTGTTTATATCTAAAAAATGCTGTTGGTTAAAAAACATGCTATTACATTGATGTGGTTAAAAAATTTTTTTGTTAAAAAGTATTTTTATACCAGTACTTGTATGAACATTCAACATAAATATATGATATATAATATTTCTTTATATATATAAATTAATTTATAAAAATATAAATGAACTGTTTAGTATGTTATATACAAATACAAAACAGCCAGCAAGGCAACAATTCTTATTAATATTTGATGTGTTGGTCATGGTAAACACATAGTCCACACCTGGGTATATAAATATAACCATATTGGTGTTATATTTGCAAATTTTTTTATTTTTATTTTTATTTTTTTTTTTTTTATAAAAATCTTTTTGTGAATCTTGTGTTGATTAAACCTAATATATCAAGCTGTAGGGATGAATATTTAAACTCTAGATGCTTTGTCTATTAAAATGGCTTTAATATTAGTATATTCGTTGAGCCCCGGAGGAATATTTGATTTTAGCCTCAATTGCCATTTAATTTCCTTCTGAAGTAAAATATTCTTAACATCACCTCCCCTGGGGTTAGTTTTAATAAGTTCCAAGATTCCGAACTTAAAATCTATGAAACCCACACAATTAATAGAATGTTTATACAGTGCGCTAGTCTCCTTTCTCTTTTTAATATCATTCATATGTTCATAGATTCTCTCTCTGAAGGTCCTCTCGGTCTTACCCACATAAAAGGAGGGGCATTTAGTACAAATGGCCAAATATACTAACATCTTACTACGACAGTTACCTTTGCAAAAGGCAATTTTGCTTTTTAAGCCATTTTCAAGTTTTATTTCCTCAGTTTGATTAATGTATGGACATTGTCTACACCTACCACATTTGGTGGAACCTTTCTTTTTGTCAAATTTTATATTTCCAGTTTCAAAAAGTCTTTTAAAATTTGTAGCAGTCTTGTAAATGAATGAGGGTTTATTTCCAACTGTCTCATAAATCTCTTTATTGGTCTTAAAAATAGACCAATTATTTTCAATAATATTAGTGAAACAGTCTGAAAAACCATTATATTCTACCATACAAGCACCCGTATAATCCATAACATTGTTAAACTTATTCTCTTTCAGTATAAACTTCTTGCCTAATAGTGGTATGAATTTAGTACCCCATCCATAGTATACTTCTTCCAAAATCTCACCAACAAGTTGCCTAGGATATCCCCTTTCCAAAAATTTTTCCATTAAAAAAGAAAATTCATACTGTAAATCTTGGTGTTCTGAGGTCATCCTCGCTATTCTAACTGCCTGTCCCTTAATAATGCTTTTCTTTTGATGAAAGGGATGTTGGCTGTTGAAATGTAGATAGCTGTTACACCATGTATTTTTTCGAAAGATGTTAGATTTGAAACCAGTAATATTTTTACTTAGGGTAATATCCAAATAATTTATACTGTTGTGATCTATTTCATGGGTAAAAGACAAAAAGGGGGTAGTTTGATTTATATATACCATGAATTCACTTAGGTCATCTGCAGTATCATCCTCCCATAATAGAAAAATATCATCCAAAAATCTGAGATATATTTTTATGTTTTTCATATATGGGCTAGCAAAGATGTATTCCTCTTCCCATTCGAGAAGAACCAAATTTGCATATATGGGGGCACAGGCTGCCCCCATGGCCACCCCGGTAATCTGTTTATAGTATTCCCCTTGGAATGTAATAAAGTTGTTGTCAAGGACTATTTCAGTCAATTCTAATACTAATTTCTTGTTGTCCAAGGACGACTTGAAATGTTTATGTACACAGTTCTCAAAATATTCAAAACCCGTGGTTCTGGGTATGCAGGTAAAAAGATCTTTAACATCTATGGTCACAAATTTGACTGTCTCTGACCATAAATTGTCCGTAATTTTGCCCAAGAAATCCCAAGAGTCTTGCACCAAATGTGTTTGGGTCCTAACAATTTCTTTCAATTGGTGGTCAATAAAAACTGCTAAGGGGTGGGTTTTAGACTTTTTTGCAGAAACAATGGGGTGCAAGGGAGGTTTTCGAATATTTTTGTGTATCTTTTGGAATTCCAAAGATTTGAGGTATATAAGGGTATGTTTGTTTCAAAAAATTGTAGGTTTCTTTCCCAATTCTATTTTCTATAAAATATTCCTCCAACCAACTGTCTATTCTTCTGTAGGCTATTTGGACCTCGTTGTAGGACAAAGTGGTGTAGGTATTTTTATCCATAAGTAAATCAGTTAAGGCATTGTTGTAAGTTTCCTGATAATAAATTACCACTCCACCACCTTTATCCGGTTGCATGAACCTGAAATTTGTCTCTTTCCTTAATTTTTCAAGTAATGTTAACTCTTTTTCAGAAAGTAATGTCTTTCGGCTTTTCCTGGTTAGGGGTCGCCACAGTGGAACTCTGGTCCACTAATGACTAGCAGTGGATTTTTACAGTGCCGAGTTGCCAGCCCGACACCCAACCTTCCAAAAGGCACACCCATTCACGCACGCACCTACCTGCATGTCTTTATATGTCACTCGACCACAAGGAGGACATGCAGACTCCACACAGAAGGTGCTCAGGCAGAGAATTGAACAGGAGAACCTCTTGCTGTGAGACGACAACGCTTACTGAAATTAATATGTCAGCTAGCTACCCTCCTGTAATTCAGACCCATACAAACGTGTTGTACATTGTAAACAGGACCTGTATTATATTGCTGCCTTTACAGCCAAGAGGTGAGTTACTTTCATTACTCTTTACAAGGTGCTGCTGTCCCTCCGAAGCTTAGTCTGGAAATACAGGAGTCTTTCACAGATGTGTATGTCTGTGTGTGTGTGTATATGTATATATATATATATATATATATATATATATATATATATATATACAGTGGATATAAAAAGTGTACACACCCGTTAAAATGCCAATTTTTTGTGATACAAAAAAAAATAAGACCATAATAAATCATTTCAAAACTTTTCCCATCTTTAATATGACCTAACCTGTACAATTCAGTTGAAAAATTTGTTAGGGAAAAATATAAAAACTAAAAAATGTACAATAAGCTGGTTGAATAAGTGTGCACACCCTTAAACTAATACTTTGTTGAAGCACCAGTTGATTTAATTACAGCATTCAGTCTTCTTGGGAACACACCTGCCATCAATTAAAGAGACTCTGATTAACCCCAAATAAAGTTCAGCTGTTCTAGTAGGATTTTCCAGACATTTACTCAGTTGCCTGCTATGCTATGGTTCACAGAGAGCTTACAAAGCATCAAAGGGATCTCATTGTTGAAAGGTATCAGTCAGGAGAAAGGTACAAAAACATTTCCACAGCATTGGATATACCATGGAACATAGTGAAGACAGTCATCAAAAAGTGGAGAAAATATGGGACAACAGTGATGCTGCAAAGAACTGGACGTTCCTCCACAATTGATAAAAAGACCAGACGAAAACTGGTCAGGGAGGCTGCCAAGAGAACTACAGCAGCACTGAAGGAGCTGCAGGAATTTCTGGCAAGTACTGGTTGTATACTACATGTGACAACAATCTCCCATATTCTCCATATGTTTAGACTATGGGGTAGGGTTGCAAGACAGAAGCCTTTTCTTACAAAGAAAAACATCCAGGCCCGACTAAAATTTGCAAAACAATACATCGTCTCCCAAAAGCATGTGGGAAAATGTGTGGTCTGATGAGACCAAGGCTGAACTTTTTAGACACTATTCCATAAAGTACATTTGGCACAAAAACAACACTTCACATCATCAAAACACCAGCCCCACGGTGAAGCATGGTGATGGCAGTATCATGCTTTAGGGTTGCTTTTCTTCAGCTGGACCTGGGGCTTTAGTCAAGGTTGACATAATTATGAACAGGTCCAAATACCAGTCACTTTTGGCCCAAAATCCTCAGGCATCTGCTAGAAAGCTGAAGATGAAGAGGAATTTCACTTTTCAACTCACATCCAAATCAACAAAAGAATGGCTTTACCAGAAGAAAATTAAAGTTTTGGAATGGCCAACCAGAGCCCAGACCTAAATCCAATAGAAAATCGGTGGTGTGACCTGATGAGGGTTGTGCACAAGAGATGCCCTCACAATGTGACAGATTTGGAGCACTTTTACAAGAAAGAGTGGGCAAATATTGCCAAGTAAAGATGTGCTATGCTGATAGACTCCTACCCATGAAGGCTGAATGCTGTAATTAGATCAAAAGGTGCTTCAACAAAGTATTAGTTTAAGGGTATGCACACACAACAAAGTATGAGTTTAAGGATGTGCACTTATGCAACCAGCATATTGTACATTTTTATTTTTTATATTTTTCCTGTAACAGATTTGTTTTTCAATTGAATTGTACAGGTTATAGGTCACCTTAAAGGTGGGAAACATTTTGAAATGATTTATTGTGGTCTCATTTTTTTATATTACAAAAACTGGCATTTTAACAGGGGTGTGTACATTTTTTTATATCCACTGTATGTACAGCATTTGTTTTCATCTTCTTCATTTTGTACTTTAATGACTGATTTGATTAAATCAGAGATGTTGCACTTGAATTACATCATTTAGCTAGACAGGTAACACATCCTATGGTACTGAAAGAAAGCCAAGTGGTGGTGGTGTACAAAAATCACCCTACCATCTTTCAATAATGCTTAAGCTAACTGAAAAATTGCTTGTCCTAGTACCCATCCCTCTGTTGTCTCTATCAAATCCTCAGAGCAAGTTATAAAAATGGCTTCTTCTGACAATATGCCTAAGGATCCCAGACAAATGCTTTGACTTCAGAAGCAATACATCTTACAGCAGTGGTCACTATGCAACATTTGAGATTGTTGATACCAGTTATATGGGTGTTTTTTGTGAAGACATTGAAATAAATGCCAGTCTAGTAAAAGCAGCAGACTCACACAGCACCATGCACAGTAATGTGGCTGCATAATTCAATGCATAATGTGCTGAGGCACAAAACCACTTACATAATATGTGGCAATAAGAAACTCAGCCTTCCTGTGCTCTCATGCTGCCCTTGGAAATAAAACGTTTAACTGCATTTGGCCTAAGTGAGCAATACAATTAAATAAAAGTAACTAAGTTTTTGCATGACTCAGCCCCCTCCCACATATACAAAAGCATTAAACATGAAAACAAATCTCTTTGGACTGTTGCCAAGTGTTCATCTCTGCACTGCATGTTTGATATTCATGGAACTGGCACACAGATAGTTATATTAATGCAAAAATGTACATCTGTTGGAGTAGTGGAGTAGCTATGTTAAACTGCACAGATCATTGCCAATAGTATGAGATGCAGCTTTTGGGCCATTTTCAAAAAATTACATCATTATGTAATACTTCAGTAGAACTGCTATCTCATACCAAACTTGTGAGTGTCTTCAGTGATCAGAACACATACCATGCTACATTCTCATCAGTGCCAAATATGCACCGCTATTTAAATTATTAATTCTTAGTCTATGTAGAGGGTTTGTGCCTGGTGGCTGGAGAACAGCCACTGTGACTACCCTTTACAGATTCAGACAATTATAGGTCCATCAGCCTCACCAGACTTATATGTAAAGCCATGGGATGTACTACAGTAGAACTCACTTATGTGGACACGAGCACCTTAACTGATCTAAACCCCATTCAGTTTGGTTTTCTGAAAGACAGGTCTCATCTTCTGAACCTAATAAGCTTATTTGAAAATGCTACAGAGGCTGTGGGCAGTGGTCATTCAATGCACATAGCGTACCTTGACCTGAACAAAGCTTTTGACACTATACCCCATGCTTGAATAGTTAAAAAATAGATCCCAGTTTTTGAAAGTCACTGACATTCTCAATGAACTTTAAAACTGTATCTAGTGGGATACCACAGGTATCATTGCTGGGCCCTTTCCTTTTTGACATTTATTTTGCAGGATCCAGTCTCATATCCCAGATGTATGGATGACTAGACACTTATCTATATATTTAGCATCTTATTGATACTAAACAGCTGAAATTGTCTCAAGTTAAATGCAGAAAGTGCAGCATAGTAAGCATTTGGCAAAAAATATTCCTACCTTATATGTTATAAACAGTACTCTTCGTCAGGCAGACATGGTCATATGAGATCTGAGTACTTCTCTCTCATTCAATCATCATGTTTCAGTCCTAGTCAGGAAATACTTCGGTTTGACTCAGTTAATTTCCAAGGAAATATCTTCATGAAGTCATCCTTCTGCTGTACTCTTCCTTTATTAGACCCATCAGTGAATACAGTACCTCATTTAGTATGTATAAAATTAACATACTGCAGAAGTAGAAAAGCCTCAAAGATCCCTTACCAAGAAAATTAAAGGCCTTAAATCCTTCAGCTGTTCTCCTTACACTCAGCTGCCTACAGGCAGCTTCACAGATGAAATGGGTCTCGCTTTTTGAGTCATGAAGGATCCAGTCTTATTTGATCTCTTGTCTCTTTGCAAAACCAGTTACTCTAGAAACACCCACACTAGGAACCTAAATTTACACCAACAAATAAAGACTTACAAGACAGAGAAGTTTATAACTCAATATATTCTCAGCCTCTGGAATAAGTTACTAAGTACTGGTCAAATGAAGTACTACTTTGACTACCTATAAGGCTAGTCTTGATGATGTGATGGGTAGACACAAATTTACACCAAGACTGTCACATACAGCCTTGTTCAGTTTTGGAGGCTAGCACTATTCTGTGCTTGAAAAGAGGAGGACAGACTTAAGAGTGTCTGTTTAAATGTTTATAATGATAGACATCTTATGGTCCTCATGATCCCTTACCTAGTATTGTTCCTGTGTCAGTAAAATCTAATGTTTAGTCATCATATTGACTTCAACTTATCATAAAGTAATGAAAATATGGAATGCTCTACAAATCTAAATCATACCTAACAGAATATACTATGCTAACAGTATCTCAAACTCTGCTTTTTCCAAGCTTATTTGCTTCAACAATGCTAACAAAGATAAAAAAAATCAATTAACAGGTCAAAAGAGCATTGCAAAATAGTAAAATTTGGAGCAGCTTCATAGTTTCATAATACTTGTATTACTACAACTAAATCTGAAGGCTATATTAGAGCACAGAGCCCATTACATCTGTTGCTCTTGCTTAACCATGCTCAATTCAGCTACTCTGGCTTCACTCTGGGCTTTAACACATTAATGTGGTAGAATACTGAGCTGTGGCTTCACCCAGGGCTTTAACACATTAAAGTGGTAGATTGGAATGTGTTCTCCCCTCCTGTTTTACCCTGTAGTTCACCTTATTAGTTCTCTCAAAGACCCTTTATCAGCCTTACCATTTGGCTAAAAATTTATTTTGCCTGGTGGGGACTATGATTAAGACTTGGTCCTCTACTTGAAATTCTCAGTGGTGGACATTCCAGTTACATTCTGATAGACGGTTATTCTGAGCCTTTTCCATATGCTCCTTCACTGTAAATACTACCATTAACATTGTCTCCTGAATACTACCATAGTACTTGACTGCAGTTCTAAAGGAGGTTTCTCCTTTGTCCCACGGTTCCTTAAATGTGTCCAATACCCACCTAGCAGCTGTCTATATGACAGCTTGAAAGGAATAAAGCAGGGAATCTCCTTTTCTAAAAGTGTAAGACGGTAATAACTGGCCCCAGTTTTCCCATCAGTTTCTACTACCATCTTTAACATGGACTTTAAGGTTCTGTTAATCCTCTCCACTAGTCTGTCCATATATGGATGGTATACCAATGTGCTAAGTTAATTTACTTGGAAGGCCTGGGACAAGTGCCTTATAATTCTGGACATGAATGGAGTGCCTTGGCATGTTAACATTCTCTTGGGAATTCTTACTCTTTTAAAAGAGAAGAACCAGCTATGGCTTTTAGAGATAGTTTTCTGAAGGGAATAGAGTCAGTAACAATGGTCTGCAAAGCAAATTATTTAAACAGGTTCACCTTGAATCAGAAAAGAAAATATTCCTATCATAAACTTTGTATTTTGAATAACCCTTAGACTGATTGATGGGAATCTGTCATCCTGAAAAAAATGTTTTACACTCAAGCCATTTTCTTCTCATGGTGAAGTCAATGTCTTTATTTTGTGACACCCTGAAGTCACTGTTTTCTCTCCATTGATTTACAAGGGCAGTACTGTGAATTTATAAACTGTCTTAAGTTTCTGTGGAAAGTGATGCAGTATCTTGATGGGATTTCCTCTGCACTTTATTAGCTGAAAGCTGCTAAGCATTCTTCTTCATCAGATTGAAACATTTGGCTATAAAGAACTTCTAAAAGCTTGCTCTCAAAGACCAAGGGACTAAAAGAATAAAATGTTCATCATTTACGCTGCCTCATAGGCACATGGGTTCTTTGCCTGCACAAGCCCAAACAGCCAACTTTCCAGAGCTCTGAATCCCCTCCCGACTCCTTGTGATAGGGGATTGGCTAAGCACCTCTCATTAGAGGAAGTCTAACCTCTGTCAAAGAAAGTCATTTACTCAGTCTTTTACTGCCAACTGTAGGGCCCATATAGTTGAATCTCCTCAGCAGCCTGCATTGGTAAATTACAGCTTTTAGACTCAGATAAGATCCCTTTGGGAACTTCCTTCTGCTTTAACATTACATAAGTTTGACTTCTTTCTGTTTTTATATATATATGTGTATGTGTATTAACTGTTTTAGTATTTCTGCTATTTACTACTGCTGTTAATTCCTTTGGGAATTCTAATTACTATTGTGTTCTTGTGTGCTTAATACTGCTTTTATACAGTTGTGGGGCTTTTCTAAAGTGTTTTTTTTTTATTGTACTGGAAAACTGAAGTCCTGTGGTGTCAGCTGAACACTAGGGACTGCCTCATGCATGTAGAGCCACAGTTTAATCTTGCTTGTTGTTTCTATTTATCTGATTTCATTTTGAAATTCTGAAAAGAAAATATTGCATGTTTCACTTTTTTCTTCATTTTATGATATTTACTTCTAATTTAACAACTGCTATAGCAGTTTTTAATTTAAAATTGTGATCTTCCCACACATTACTTTATTTGCATTTTCTGTGGAGATTTTTTTCATGTCTAAAAAGGCAGTCTGAGTAAAAGGTTTAATGATGTTTCAAAATGTTTCTACTTAAAGGCATGTATTTGATTTTTGTTACTATTTGGACAAGTGAACTTTATTTGGTACTCTGACTAGGTGTGTTGTCAGTTAGTATACTGTGCAGGTTGTAGAACAATGCTTATCACAATTTAAACTCTTTCCATAATATTTTATGCAGTTTAGCTCTGTTCACTGAGTGTTTGTATTTCCTATTACTGTTGCCCTTAGCCCTTAATATTGTCAGTCTATTATTCTAGATGGCGTTTCTGGATACATATGTAGTTTAAGAAAGTCTGGAAGAGTAGAGAAGGAATGACATTATACGGTAAGAGAGATATCATACTAGTACAAGTAGTACAGTTGCTTAGCAAGTGAGAAACAAGCTGTTTTCTGCAAAAAAGAAAAAAACAAAAAAAAAAAATATTGTTTTCCCGCCTTACTGAACTAGAATAGTCCAGTCTTCAGAGTTTGCTGATCTCTGGGCTTTGGCTTGGTTCCTGTGCTATTCCATATCCTTATTTGGATAAAGGGAAGCTTCTTTGTTCACCAGTGGGAGTGGGGAGCACTGAGCAGCCTATTTGTCCCTAGAGCAGTGGTTCCAGCCAGAAACTTGTAGTCTATTGGCCGTTTTGGGTCAATTCCTAGCTCTTTTCAACCCCCTGCTGTAAAGCCCGCTTTAGCGGGCTTTTGCGTGATTTAGCTCGGAGTTGCCCATAGAGCACCATCGGGCAGCGCCGGTTAAACAAGGTTAAACTATTTCTGGCTCCGTAAAGTCTGCTTTTCAATTTTTCCCTTAGAACTTCTCTACTTGCAATCTAAACAGTCTATTCTCTATCTCAAAAGCTCAGCACTTGCTCCTAAAGCATTTTTATATAGGTAAAGCTCAGCACTTGCTCCTAAAGCATTTTTATATAGGTAAAGTACTTGTATACTAAACAAAGTACTACATTAGCCTAGAATCCCCTTGAGTACCCATTTCCCTATATGTCCCTTCTGACTCAGTTACACAGCAAACTTTTTCACTTTTCTAGCATGTCGAAGGGTCAGTTGCTAGCGTCCTCTCCTGTTCAGCTGGTAAATCTGGGCATCTTGAGGCAATGTTACAATTGCCTCATGTACACAGACAACCCACTCCTTCTCCCACAAAACACAAATATATGTGAGAGATGCAACTATATAGCCAAACTGGAGGTTGAGCTCTCTCAACTCAGGACTGGCAAGACCAGACAGGAGGAGAAGGAAACCACGCACACCACAAACCCAGTTTCACATAGAACTATCACAACTGCAAAACAAACACATAAACACACAAGGACATACTCGGAGGCACTGATCAAAAATCTACCAAAACTACAGAGGCCTCCAAAGCAGACACCCAAGCAACTGCCACCTCAAGACATAAGACATGCAACACATAGTTCTTAAAGTCAGTGTGCTAAACAGTCACAGCCCTTAAGGCCAAACACAATGCCAGACACACTTGTTAAAGGTGACTCCATAGTCAGACACACTGACGTCCCACTCACCAGACTGAACAAGGAAAAGATCACAGTAAGCTGCCTGTCAGGCGCTAGAATCCGCCACATAACACAAGCACTCAGGTCACTCCACAGCAAGTACAAGTATGACTCAGTCATTGTCCATGCCGGTGTGAACGACCTGAGACGTACCTCCCTAGACTACATGAAAAGAGACATAGAGGAGCTCTCAGATTATTTAGCCCAGGCCGGTATGACCCTGACCCTGAGCAGTATCCTACCCTCACCAAGAATGATGCCACAATACAGAGACAAAATGATCAGCTTTAATAATTGGCTTAATTACTGGTGTCATTCTAAGGGGATCCAATGTCTGTCTGCCTGGGATGACATGCTTGACAAGCCACGCTGCCAAGGGACGGCTTGCACCTGTCACCCTGGGCTTCCGGATATTGGCAAAGGCTCTTGCCACCCCATAGTGCCTTTTTAGGCAAGGCTCAAATGATAAACCTACCGCCCTAGAAAACAAAAATGGAGAAAACTAAGGGTAATACTGCTCAATGCCAGAAGTCTAAACCTCAAGATGCACGCCTCAAGCCCTCCTCAGTATGGAGAACATCGATGTCTGTGCTGTGACTGAAACCTGGTTCAAGGCTCCTGAGAGCACCCCAGCACTATCAGGTTATACCTCATATCATGCGTTCCGTCCCCAAAATCCGGACCGAACCACAAAAGGTGGGGGAGTATCCATATTCATAAAGGATACCCACACCTCCAGGTAAGTGGCAACGCACGAAGCATCGGAGACCATCCAGGTGCAATTAACCATAGGTAAAACTACCCTACAGTTTGTAACATGCTACAGACCACCTTCTCAAACACAGGAAACCCACACAGCCTTCCTGAAGACACTGGAGAGTATGAATGTCTCTCCAAACACCATCATATTGGGTGACTTCAACTACCCAAACATAGACTGGGAACATTACTCAAGCCCCAACACCCTAGCCCAAAGGTTCCTTGAGTTCATAAACTCAAATGCTATGGAACAACTAGTCACCATTCCCACAAGAGGAGAAAATATACTAGACGTGATCATCACAAACATGGGGACAAAATGCTCCACACCGAAGTATATCCCTCATTGGTGAGATCAGACCATAAATTAATCTCACTGGAGTTCCACATCCCACCCCCACCCCAGCAAAAGACCACAGTGAAGAACTTCTCAAAAGCAAACTTCACACTTCTTAAGACTGGAGTGGTATCCTTCAAGGCCCCGAGCCAGTGGAAACCACAACCCATGCTGCTGAAACCCTTACAAATGCCTTCTACGAGCACCTCCAGGAATGTATGGATCAAGCAATCCCTAATAAAATCAAGACCCTTTCCACCAAAGGCAGGCGCCCAGTCTGGTGGACTCCAGCCATAAACAAACTCTACAACAAGAGGAGAAAGCTACTACATGACAGAGCAAAATCCCTAAAAGGGAAGGCATCTCTGATCAATACTAGCAAAACTACGATCACTCATAAAATCATCCAAGGCCAACTTTGAGAGAAAAATCGCTAATGACACAAAAGACAATCATAAAGCCTTCTTTAGCTATGTTAGAAACCTGGGTGGAAACTCCCAGATATGCTCAGAATTAGTCCAAAATGATAAAAAATCACTGTACCCACAGAGAATGCCAACGTACTGGCAGACAGGTTCAGTGAAAGTTTCGCCGCTCGCTGGCCCCCAAAAGGAGACATATCTAACCCACGAGAGTCGAGCCTGCCAAACATCTCAGATGCCCAGGTGAGAGCTGCTCTCTCTAAAGCAAAAAACACAGTATCAATGGGACCGGACGGTGTCCCCGGCTGTGTGCTACACGAACTCAATGAGGAACTAAACCCACACATAAGGCTGCTGTTTAATCTTAGCCTTACTACAGGATACGCACCCAAAGAATGGCGACGGCAACTGTGGTCCCACTCCACAAAGGCGGTGCTTCTACGGACCCTGGAAATTACCGCCCCATAAGCTTGACGAGCCTTGTCTGCAAAGCTATGGAGAGGATCATAATGGAACTCATAAATAAAGACATTGGGGACCTACAGACACTGGATCCTATCCAATTTGGCTTTGTCAAGGGCAGATCCTGCCTCTTGAACTTGGTCGACTTTTTCAAACAGTCACTAAGGCCATTGATGAGGGTAAGGCAGTTCACACAGCCTACCTTGACCTAGCAAAAGCGTTCGACACAATACCCCACTCGGGCATCATAGAAAAGCTCACCAGCTTAGATGTAAACCCATATGTCACAAGATGGGTTGCAAACTGGCTCAAGGACAGAACACACAGGGTTAGAGTTGCTGGTGCCATGTCAGACTCTAAGCCGGTCACGAGCGGTGTCCCACAGGGCTCAGTCCTGGGCCCCTCTTGTTCGGCATTTATTTTTCTGAAGTGCATGCAAACAAAGGGGATTGTGGCTGACAAAATTTGCAGATGACTGCAAACTGGGCACCATAATTGACACTCCATCAGACACAGACATCCTCCAGAAAGGTCTCATAGAAATGGATAACTGGTGCCAGAGCCATGGCCTTAAGCTAAATGCCAAAAAATGTATAATCATACCCTTTGGGAAAAACAAGGTAACCCCTAATTACCACATAGGTGGTAATCCATTAAACACGGAAGAAGTTATCAGGGACCTGGGGACCCAAGTTGACAGTAACCTCTCTTTTGACACTCACATTGCCAAAGTGGTTAGGAAGACCTTCTACATTGCCCACCTGATCATGAAGGGATTCACATCCAGATCAGGAGAGGTCATTGTACCCCTGTACTCTTCACTTATCAGACCAATGATTGAGTACAACGCCCATTCGAATGTACCTTACCCGACACCTGCAGCAGTTGGAAAGACCCCAAAAGTTCCTCACCAAAAGGATAAAGGGGCTCAAACATATGTCATACGATGCCCGACTGAAGAAACTCCAGCTCTATTCAGTCGCATACCGTCTGCTCAGAGGTGATCTGTGCCTGACATACAAGGCCATGTCCAACCCGGAATTAATGGACATGCTCCACCTCAAAAATCCAAATCCACCAGAGCCACGAGAGCAAGAGACTTAAACCTCAACACGGATATAAATAGGACGTGCTGGAGGGACAGATTCATCACCCAGAGACTCCCTACACTATGGAACAGAATCCCAGTCCATGTGAGGCAGAGCCCCTCACTGACTCTGTTCAAGAGAAATCTTGACGAGTGGATGGGAGATCGTAGGTTTACCCCGGGAATCATCTCTGTATCACTGCTGGACAGAGGCACAGCAAACTAATGGGTATAGTATTCTCATCCTAAGGGGTAGTGAAAGCCACACACACTCTGGCTAGGCTTATAAATTCCCTAGGGCAGATAGCCTAGTATGAACCTATGGACCTATGAACCTATGAACAAAACTATAAACATTTGAAGTAAGAAACAATGCAGGTACAGGGCACAGAAATAACTGCAGTGTGAGAGCTGAGTGACATTCTGTTCAAGAGTGAGGTAGATGAGTAAAAAGATACTAGCAGTCAGCTGGAGATGTGGTACAAAGGAAAGATTACAGTGGACTGTTACAGCAGAGAGAGAGCTATAATTGTCTGTTATAGGAGTGACCTTAGTATTTTGGTAGTGATTACAGTAGTCAGGCTAACTAGTCATTAGGGAGCAGTAGCAAAACCATTATTATTTCTGGTATAGATGTAGAAGATATTTAAACTGTAAGTTTACAGTAAGACATAGTGTGTGTGGGGAGAGGGATGTTCCACAGATTTGTGGCATAGTAAAACTAGAGGGCTTCTGGCAGTGTTGTGGGATATTGAAGGTAGAAGTAGTTTTAATACTAGGTATAGTAAGGATGGATTTTTATTTGGGAGATAGGTGTGTGTGATTTGTAAATGACTGTAGTAAGTTTAGTACATTTAGGGCTACACAGTGCTGTGTTCTAGATGGAAGACTGGCTGCAAACATAGTGATTTTGTTACATTATTCCAGTTTGTTTAGCTGTGATGACTTGACATTTGTGAATATGGAAGAGTCGTAAAGGAGAGCTGGAAGCAAGTAGGCAGTTGATAGTGTTTTTCTGCTGGTGTCTGTTAGAAATGCTTTTGATTTATAAAGTAATCCTGGTTTTTGGTGTTTTTTTCTTTGACTTGAATATGCTGGTCAGACTTCAGCTTGTTATCTAAGATATCACCAAGACGTTTACCATGTGAGACTACTTGTGTTTTTTTTTTTTGGTTGAAATAATGTTGAAGGAGGAGGTTGAGTGAGTGGTGTTTAGGCATTAACAGCATTGACTTGGTTTTATGAGTTAAGCAGTAGTTGTGTATTCAGAAACCATGATTCAATACTTGAAAAAGCAATTTGTTATGATCTTGTAATTTACTTTTATTGGGTGTCTATAATCTATTATAATACTGTTGGAAGAAGAAAGAACAAGTCATTCTCTTCATGTACACACATCTACACATTGTTACGAGTATATGAATATGGATAAAAGCAAAGCTAATATAAATCCAATTGCAAAATGTATATCTCTTAATGTAAATGGTTTAAATAATAGCTGCAAAAGGGGAAGTCTTTATAGATATTTAAAGCTATGTGAAGCGCAACTAGTATTTTTACAGGAAACACACCTTACACAGGAAGACATAAATAAAATAAACAATAAAAATTATACAAAGCTAGTAAGTTCCACCTATAATCAGAAGTGAAGGGGAGTAGCAATTTTGTGGAAAAACACTACTTTAATGCCTAAAATCATAAACACGCTCCATGACAACTCAGGAATGTTTTGTCTAGTGACAATATCTATCAATGAAATGATATATACATTAGTGAATATTTATTGGATACCAGGACTAGGTGTTAGAGTGGCCAAACAACACTTAGAAGACATTGTACAATATACCAAAGGCAATTTAATCATAGCTGGAGATTTCAATTGCATTATAAAAGAAACTGACACAAATACTAAAACTACACGTAAGAGATCACCTTTAACAAAGTTGTTATCTGAGTTTGTTGAAACTTTTAATATAGTTGACATAAATGAGTATGCTATCCCAGATTCACTATTCTTTACACATTTTTCCCATAGACATAATACATACTCTAGAATAGATAGAGTGTACATAACAAAGGATTTAACCTCTAAATTAAATAAAGTCAAGACAATTTCATGTCCATTTTCGGACCATAACACCATAACATTTGAGATAGACTTATGTTTCAAGAGAAGGATATCAGTAACAAGAATACCATCTTACATAACAAATCTCAAAGATTTTAAGGAATTTTATATTAAAGAGACACAAACATTCCTAGATATCAATCTTACAAAAGATGTATCTGAAATATATATATGGGATGCATTGAAAGCATACCTATATGGAAAAGTGGTGGGATGGTATAAAAATAAACAAAAACAGTGGAATAAGGAATTAATGGAATTACAGTCAAAAGTAGATAATTTAAAGCTTGATATTCAAAATGGAAACACCAACTTAATAAAAGAACTAGAAGATACTAATAAAAATACTCAGAGACGCTACACCACAAAACAATGATCAACTTAGAAAAAAATTAAACTATGTTACTATTCAGTGAACCCTAAAAACCAACGAAGAATAGCAAATAGGACTAAAAAGATTATTAAAACAAATCAAATCAAGGAAATACATAATATAGAAACCAAAAAGAAAGTATCTGATTTAGAAGGAATACTAGAAGCTTTTAGGCTATTTTTTCATAAACTTAATAATCAAAATGAGAAAACAGAAACACATTCAGCATTGAAAGCTTTTCTCAAAAACAATGTTAAAGTTAGGTTATTAGAGGAGCAGGTACAACTAATAGATAAACAAATAACAATGACAGAACTTAAGCTCCAGGTATAGATAATATCACCCCAGAAATGTTTAAATTACTATCAAATGAGGCTTTGCTGTTGTTATTGAATGTCTTTACATCAGTTAAAATGGTAAAGACATTCCTCCTTCTTGGAAGTACACATTAATATCACCAATTCTGAAACAAAATAAAGATCCCAGTGAATGTTCATCATACAGACCCATTTCACTTCTTAATATAGATTATAAAATTTTTATGGCAATACATGCTGCTCGAATAAAACAATTACTACCACTTTTGATAGAGGAGGATCAAACAGGTTTTATAAAAGATAGGAACACTTATGACAACATTAAAATAATTATTTCCTTAATTGATTATATAAATTAGTTATTAGCTTAGACATAAATAGCGCATTTGATTCAGTGAACTGGGATTATCTGTGGTTAGTTTTAGAAGAATATGGCTTCTCAAACAACTTCACTTTGTTAATAAAATCATTATAAGAAAAATCATTGGCTTATATAAAACTGGGATCTTGTCTGTCTAAATCTATTAAAATAACTAAGGGCACAAAACAAGGCTGCCCTCTTTCTCCGTTATTGTTTGTGCTAGTCATTGAACCCTTAGCAAATAATATACGATGGATAAAAATATTGAAGGAATACAACTAGACAACAGCCTAGAGCTTAAAATTCAACTTTGCTGATGATATTTTAATTACCTTAAAAATAATAATAGCAGTTTAAAAGCATTATGGGACTCAATTCAAAACTTTCAAAACTTTTCAAGTCTTAAATTTAATGAGAACAAAACAAATGTATTGCTTATAAATACTAATAAAAAGATCTAAATAAAAATACCATAAATATATCTCTACCGATAATATAATTAAATACTTGGGAATTATAATAACTAACAACCTAGATACTACAATTGAAACAAATTATAAAGAGACCTTAAATAATATTAAAAATCTAATACAAAGATGGAATAAATTCTTCTTTTCAATGGAAGAAAGGCTTTATATAATTAAAATGATCATATTTCCAAAAATTCTTTATGTCATACAAGCTTGTTCTTTGCCACCAGCTAAATCGCACCTAAAACAATTAAATGATTTAATGGTAAGATTCCTATGGTATCCAAAAACCAAGGATAGCTATGAAGTATCATCTAGATGATTGGGATATAGGTGGCATAGGTTTACCAGACATAGAAATATATTTGCATTCATCCATTATTAAAACAATATCATTATGGCTAAATACAAAATATACATCAAAATGGAAGCTAGTTCATGAGAGAATCTGGTTAAAATCAGGATTTGTAGTAGCAAACAAGTATACAGATTTCATACCAAACAATTTTCTATGGCTGATGAAGGAATATATGATGATACATAAGAATAAAAATATAAGTTCCAAATACATTACTTATACATTAAAAAATTTCCAAAATCTTATTAATAGCAATCCTGATATTAAAGCATGGTCATTTCTTTTATATCCAGTAGCGTACACACAAGGTAATATAATAACATTTAATATGGAAGTAGTCAACATGCTTAAAGAAAAGGGATTAATATATTGGCATCAATTGCTAAACTCTGGAAAACCTCTGACAATAGACCAGATTAAACAGAAATTAAATAGGAAGATAGTTTGTGGTTACATGTACAAGAATTAAGACAGTATATATTAAGCAAACAAGAAACAATGCAACCATCAATAGGACAAAATGTTCCTAACCTTATAGAACATATAATATTACTAACGAATCAACCCATTACTTGAAGGGGATACTTATCTATTTATAAAACAAAAAAAAAAAATAAATAAAAATGCATAATAATGACAAAATATGGAATTATTATACAGTTAATGGACATGTGCCAAATGACAGAGATAAAAACTAATTCTTCTCTCTCCAAAGCAGACATCACTTTCATTACATTGGAGACTTTTTACATGGCAATTCATACACAGATCTTATGTAACCCCTCATAAAATAGAACTTATGTTTAAGAAAAATATTGGCTGCTGGAGATGTGATTTATCAATAAAAGCAGACTGGCAACATATGTTCTACGAATGTCATTTGATTAAACCATATTGGGATAAAATAAATTATTTTCTGCAAATGGTATTCAATGATAAATTCCAGATTTCCATATCTATTATTTTGTTTAATGCACCTGTACCCGACTGTGTGCCAAGAACAAAATATGTAATCTTATGGACTCTCCTAGCTATTGCAAGGAAGAACATTACATCAAACTGGAAATCTAAAGCTTCTCCAACTTTTAAGCAATTCATGAATATGGTGTCAGCAGTATCGCAATTGGAAATGAACACTATTAAAGGAAGAACTGAAAGAACTACATCATTATACGTAGCATGGCAAAAGTAACTGAAATACTGGAGAATAATGACTGCAGCAGATTATAATCAGGAAACAATTGTATAGAAAGTCAATTATATGTCAACAATAGACACCCGTGTAAATACTTTATTTTGGTTTTAATGTTTGATATCTGTTTAGAGGTTTTAGCCTACCTTTTTAAATAATTTGTAAATACTTCATTGTCATAAATAACCTGCGTTCATGTTTTCTTGTTTTTGGAAATTAATAAAAATATTTAAAAAAAAAAGAAAAAGCAATTTGTGTTTGACTTTGGAGCTCATGAAGGGTAGGGGTACAGCAGATGAGAGTAGAGTCACCTGCATATTGTATGATGCTGGCGGGTTTGCTGACAAAGTGCAGGTCATTAATAAATCTTCTTATTTCGGCTGTTCCCATTAGGGGTTGCCACAGCAGATAGTCTGTTTCCATTTCTTCCTGTCCGCTGCATCTTGCTCTGTCACACCAACCACCTGCATGTCCTCTCTCACCACATCCATAAACCTTATCTTAGGCCTTCCTGTTTTCCTGTTACCTGGCAGCTTCATCCTTAGCATCTTTTTCCCAATATACTCTGCATCCCTCCTCAGCAGATGTCCAAACCAATGTAATCTTGCCTCTCTGGCTTTGTCTCCAAAACTTCCAACCTGGGCTGACCCTCTAATATACTTATTCCTATTCCTGTCCCCCCTCGTCACACCCAGTGCAAATCCTCACATCTTTAACTCTGCCACATCCAGCTCTGACTCCTACCTTTTTTTCAATGCCACAGTCTCCAACCCATATAACATAGCTGGTCTCACTACCCTCTTGTAGACATTACCTTTCACTCTTATTGGTACTCTTCTGTCACAAGTCACTCCTGACACTCTTCTCCATCCACCCCATCCTGCCTGTACTCTCTTCTTCACCTCTCTTCCCCACTCACCATTACTCTGAACTGTCATTAATAAATATAGTGAATAAAACGGATCCCAAAATGGATCCTTGAGGGCCACCTACAAAGACAGGCAGGAAGGGGGAGAATTAGTCATGCTACTTTAAAGACTGTGATCTGTTCTACAGATAGCTGTAAAATACGTTAATGTTTTGGACAGCTTATGTAGGAAATTTTTGTTACAGATAGTATCAAAAGCTTTGGTGAGGTTTAAGAAAGTAGCAAAGACCACCTTGTTTGCATTCCTGTTCACTTTTATTGTATTTAGAAAGCTGAGTAGTGCAGTGGTTGTGCTGTGGCAAGGCCTGAAACAGTGTTGCTTGGTGAACAGGAGGTTAGAGCCTAGGAGATCAATGATAAGTTATGTCTTAATGCACTTTTATGAGATTTCGGACAGGGGAAGAATGGCAATTGGGCAGTAACTGGATAGTTCAACAGAAGTTCCACCTCTGTAGAATGGTATGATGTAGGATTTCTTCCAGATGTATAATGGAATCTCTTTTAAACTGCAAGCATTAAACATTAATCCTGTAAAAAAGGCACAGCAAGTCAGGGTAGGTTATCTGTCTGTCCTGATGGGGGTTACATGTACTGCCCCACAAACTAAGTACTTAGGCCAATTCTTTTTGGACTATTCTAGGAAATGGGCTATGGATAATCAACTATGCTAATGAATGCAAACCAAGTAATAAAATCTTTCAGTGAAAGAATTTCTCCAATATGGTCTAACCATTTTGGAGATTATGGTGCTGATAACACAGAGTTATACAGAAAATTTCTACTCACAATTGGCAGTTCCAACTAAACTTAAGCAAATGGGAAGGTTTAAAACCAAACCAGTGTGGTGGTCCTCAAGCATTAATAAACTTTGTAATAAAAGGAAGAAAGCCCTAAAACATCACAAAAGAACAAATGGTCCCCAAATTAATGAGAACTCCAAACAGCTAGATGAGAAAAGGACATAATAATTAAAGCATCCCATGAACTCATACTAGCCAAAGACAACCATAAAACTGTCTTTAGTTATATTAGAAAAATAAAAAATAACACCGAACATTGCTCAAAGCTTATTCACAATGGTACTCCAATCCACTGGATATTGTTAATATACTGGCAAATAAATTTAGTGCTAACTTATCTTTGAGACTTCTATTTCAAACCCACTTATGCCAGATGGAATCAAGACACCAATCATGAAAGAGCATGTACTGAAGGTACTCTCCAAAATGAATACCTCATGCATAAGGCCTGGCAACATACCTAACAGCAATAAATAAGCACTGGCAGACCTCCTTGTTAACCTCTTCAACATCCGCCCATCAACTGGCTTTATCCTATAGGAGTGCTGCACTGATGCCACTCCACAAGAGTGGTCCCACTTCAAAATACAGGAATTACAGATCCCTCAGCCTAATAAGTTTTATATATAGAAGCATGGAATATATAACTGACCTAATTAACTGTGATAGTAAAAAATTCTTAGACTCGATTTCCAGCAGTTTGACTTTGTCAATGCTAGATCCTGTCTAATGAATCTTGTGAACTTCATCAAGAGGGCTATTCAGGCTGTAGAGTGTGAACAAGCTGTCCACACACTGTACCTTGACCTCACCGAGACATTTTATCAGAGCTGGATCATGGTCGAATGAGGCCCTAGGCAGAGTAATGGAACAGGCCCACCTACCCAGTAAACATTCCAGTGTCCCAGTACTAGGCTGTCTCTCCCCAGTTACTATAAACACTGTTCAAACCTGTCAGTGTGTATACTATTTTTTTCTTTCCTTTTATGGTACTTACAGACATTTGATTTAAAATGTTTATTTCAAATTTTGTAGCACAAACACTGTTGGCTTTTTGCTAATGGGAAAAAAATAGTCTCACATTGAAAATAGACTTAGCATGAGGAACAGTAACATTTTCTTCCTTTGAAACTCACATTCTTTGAAAATACATCTGGCCAGTGGCAGATAATGTGTCCATGTACATCCATAGACATCCCCCAAACCAAGCAATTATAGCTAAATTGTTGATTACACTTTTCCCAGATGTTGATGTCAAAAACTAATAATAATGACCACTATCACATTTCAAATCTGTTTCACACAAACACACAGTAGTCAAAGTATTCTAGCTTAATTCTCACGCTCTCTCTCTCACACACACACACACAGGCATTGCATAGCCAGAGTGTTTAAAAATGGCCACATAAAAGCATAAGGAACTTTCATTCACAGAAAGCCCCCCCACCCCACCAGCAGTTATAACTATGTTGACTGTGTACATCCACTGTAATGAAGAAATAAGTTACATGTCCTTTACTTGTAGCTTTGGATGAACTATATGAAATTACATAAAGATCACTAGCATCAGGCCATAAGATCCAGCCATGTGTAGCACATTTTAAATAGAAGAGTATTTATAACAACATAAGAAATACCAACCACCTCCTATATACTAAGTCAATATACATAATCTCTGCAGAAGTAAAAGTCACCTGAATAATACCACATTAAAGAGTGCTTTTACTAATCCAGAAGCTGCTGCTGGCAAAATACTTTGCATTTAAGTGCTTCATCAATAAATACAGTGCCTGCTGCCCTTTGAGAACTGCCTGTGTTACATTAAACATAGTGTGCCAGTGATATTGACCAAACATTTTCTGAACTAGAACAGCTATTCAACAGGAAACATCTGGCAAGCAACAGATTCATGGTTACTAGGCATGCAGTCCTGGAGATCATTAAGGAGCCATTAAATTTTGATAAGCATAAATTTCTTGCTCAATGTTATACACAGGTAAATGAAGCTGGAAAGATTCAAAACCTGCACCCTTGTCACAGGAAGCAGTTCATTAACAAGCCAGAGCTTTAGTCCTCTGTGCCAACTGCAAGAACAACAGTTTTTAATTCAATGCAGAAATCTTTACAATACAAACTTGTAAAGATGACAGTACCACAATAATATGCAATAATAAATGCGTAACAGATGATGAACTCAGACAGCTGAGATCATCAATAAATAATGCAGACTGTATGACTGACAAATTAAAATCATCTGCATTTCGTCTAAGGAAGGTACTGCAAAAATATATTAATAAAATGCAATATAGTTAGACTATATACACAATCCAAATCTATTAATGCATTCATTAGGGCAATGAATAAAGTAAAACAATTACAGACAATACATATGCTGTAGCAGCAGCTTTTGTTGAACACCCCCACAAGTCATACAAAAATCAGAAATACTGTTGTATATAGCATACAGTTACTTATTTATTTGGAGGGTGGGTACATGCCTGTAGGACATCTACATCTGATTTTTGACCTGCCTATTTATTTATTTATTTCCAGTTTGATGACCGGGGAGGTCCACTGGGCTCAAAGAGCCCATTTTCAGTGGAGGCCTGGGGAGAAAAGCGCCAATAATACATAGTACAAGCTCCATAATATGAAGTACAATACATAGTGGAAACAGAAACAAACTAAGCAAACTTTACATACAAAATAGCAAAAACTAAACAAAAGTTAAACAGCAGTTTGGAGAAGGATGTAAAGCATATTTACATGTTTAGTGGTTGAGAACAATAGTACAAGGTTAAATTAATAGAGGTTTAAATCATATGAGAATGATATAGAAGTAACATTAGCATGGATGAGTTCTTTATGAATGAATATTAGCATGAGTTAAATTAATACAGAGGTTTAAATCCTCCGAGAGTGGTATAGAGGTAGCATTAGCATGAAGGCAGTACACAGGGTTAATCAATAGTGTGTAAGAAGAACAAACTGTGTGTGTTATAAAGTATTTATGTATTAAGCAGGTTAGGTAGGTGGAGTGCAATTGCATTTCCATTTTTGGGAGAGGTAAGAATGCAGCTGGGTTTTGAAGTGTTCAGAGTTCTCAGAAATTCTTAGAGATGGAGGGAGAGAAAGTACAGTTGTGTACACTTACCATAAATGTAGATGTTCGAGTGTATTCACTGTTGCAGTCATTACATTTGGGTTATCCTGCTGGCAGGCTACCCTCAGTTGGCCTGAATTCCAAAGTCTAGGTCCAGCGTCGGTTGCTGTCACCTCTTCCCTGACGTCAGAGCGCCAGGGGTATAAAAGATGCAGCCGACACCATTTTCTTCAGTTTTTCTTGCCCCAGATGTCAGGTGCCCCCAAAAGGGTAGGCTAACAAATATGCCAATAAAACATGCATGCACCAAAATATATTATACCTTCATCTACAAGCAAATACACCACATAGGTTGTATAGATTAGAGAAGTGCAGATAAGTTCCAGCAAAGAAATGGGGGATGGTGGGTGGGTAACCTGGACTGCAACAGTGAATACACTCGAACATCTACATTTATGATAAGTGTACACAACTGTACTATGTTCTTTGTGTTTCACTGTTGCAGTCATTACACTTGGGTTGAATCCCAAAGCTATGGTTGGGAGGCTGGAGCTAATATAGCATTAGGAGCGGCTATGAGGCCCTGCAGAACAGCAGTGGCAAAGCCTGCCCTGGATTTAGAGTAAAGTGGTAAATGATAGTGCTTTGCAAAGGTGTGCACTGAACTCCAGGTAGCAGCCTCTAAATTGTCTTTGGTTGGTACTCCCCTGAGGAAGGCTGCTGAAGTGGCTGCTCCTCTGGTTGAATGTGGCCTAATGCCCTTAGGCACTGGCTTGCCATGTTGTGAATAACAGAAACGAATGCAGTGGCCTATCCACTTAGAAATAGTCTGCTTTGAGATAGCCTTTCCTTGTGATCCTGCAGCATATGCCACTAGTAGTTGCTCTGTCATTCTGAAAGCTTTGGTTCTGTTCAAGTAGAAGTATAGTTGTCTGTGTATGTCCAAAGAATACAGAATTCCCTCCCCCTTATTCTGTGGGTTTGGATAAAAAGTAGGCAGATGAATAGCTTGGTTAAGGGCCACACTGGACACTACCTTAGGCATAAATGTTGGGTTTGTCCTCAGAGAAACCCTGTCTGGATAAAAAAACGATAAAAGGTTCCACAGCCATGAGTGCCAGTAGCTCTGAGACTTGTCTTACAGAAGTTATTGCTAAGAGCAGAGGTGTTTTCCAAGACAAAAAGCTTTATATCAGCTGTAGCGGCTGGCTCAAAAGGAGGCAGGGTGAATTTTTCCAAGACGTAATTGAGGTCCCGTGCAGGTATTGATGATCTCCTTGGAGGCCTTAAGTTTTTGGCTCCTCTGAGGTACTGCTTTAACAAAGGATGAGAAAAGATTGGTGGTTCTGTATTGTAATGATCCAAAATGGCAAAGGCATGAATTTTAATTGATGAAAAGGATAGGCCTTTGTCCAGCATCTCAGTTAAGTATTGCAAAATCTGGGGAACATTTGGTACAGCTGTATCAATTCCTTGTGCCTGGTTCCAAGCACAGAATCTCTTCCATTTTCCAGCGCAAGATTTTCTGGTATAGGCCTCCTTGTTTCCAAAATGACATCCATCACAGCTTTAGTGAGAGGCGCATTTTGTATGACTACATTATCTGCCATGCTGCCAGATTTAAGGTCTTTAGCTGGTTGTGCAGGATCTGATTGTTTTGCTGGGACACCAGTACTGGCGGGGCCAGTCTGGGGCAATCAGTATCATCTCTGGCTTCTGTTGTCTGACCTTTAGGAGTACCTTGGGGAGGAGAGGCAGTGGAGGAAAGGCATATATTGCTAAGCTTTTGCAGCTGAAAGATAGGGCGTCCACTTTCAATGCTTGTCTGTGATAAGTCCTTGTGCAGAATCTTTTTAGTTGGTAGTTGTGAGGAGAGGCAAATAGATCTATCTCCTGGCATCCCCATTTCCTTGTTATCATGCTGAAGTCTTGTGGATCCAATTTCCACTAGTGGGGATCCATGAGGTTTCTGCTTAGTTTGTCTGCCAGAGTATTTATCTTTCCTGGCAGAAATTGTGCCTGCAGATGTACTTGGTAAGTCAATACTGTGTTCCACAAAGTCATGGATAGTCTGCAAAGGGGGTAAGAATGCTTGTTTATATACCACATGACCATGGTTGGCTGTCTTTATCAGTAGTTGTCCCGGATGAAGTAGGTCCTTGAAGGCTGTCAGGGCATTCTGAACAGCTAGCATCTCTTTTTGATTGATATGTAGATGCATTTGGTTTGCGGACCATGTGACTTGAATACACCTTCCTGCCATGTGGACCCCCAGGACATAATCTGATGCATCCATTGTTAATGTTTGCCTGACTGAGGGTCAGTGAATGGCTGCCCCTTGTTCTGGTGACAAGCCTTCGCCCACTATCGAAACTCCTGTTGCAGGCAGGGAATGAGGATAATTATTGTTTCCAGACTGTGGCAATGTTAAGTCCAAACACTTTTTAGGTACCATTGAAGTTTCCTCATATGCAGTCTCGCATATGGAATTAGCAGAATGCAGGATGCCATGAAGCCCAAAGGCTGCAGAATTTTTCTTGCAGATAACTGGGCCTTTGTTGCCAACAGGTTGAAATAGGTAGTCAGTTGTCTTTGTTTGTCTGGCGTGTGATAAGCCATCTGGGCAGTTGTATATAAGCTTGCACCCAAGAATATTATCTCTTGAGAGGGTACTAGTTTTGATTTTTTTCGTTGACTGTGTACCCTAGGCCTGTTAGGAATCTTTTTATAAACACCAGATGCTGTAGTAGAATGTCTTTGTTCTCTGCTTGAATGAGGCAGTCATCCAAGTAAGGATATATTTGTATTCCACTTTGTCTGCAGAATGCAATTACTGGTGCCAGGCACTTTGTGAAGACCCTGGGCACAGTAGATAAGCCAAAGAGCAGTGCAGAGAATTGGTAGTGCATTGAGCCAGCTTTGAATCTCAGGTATCTTCTGTATGTTGGTCTGATTGGGACATGCAGGTATGCCTCTTTTAGGTCTAAAATCACAAGCCAAGCCTTCTTGCCCCGTATGGGCAGAAGTTGCTGTAGAATCAACATTTTGAATTTTGGTATATCCAGAAATGTGTTTAGAATAGATAGGTCCAGTATTGGTCTCCAGGTCTTGTCCTTTCTTGGGATCAAGAAAAGTCTTGAATAAAATCCTTGTCCCTGCTCTTGCTCTGGTACTTGTTGAATGGCCCTCATGTCCATGAGGGATGAGACTTGCTTTTGTGCCTCTGCCCATTGATGTTTTGGCAGGTCTGGCCAACCGTTTGTCCTTGGCAGGGTATGGAAATGAAACTTGTAGCCTTGTGACACTATGTCTAGGACCCATTTGTCCTGGGTTATTATGTGCCAATTTTGAGAAAAAAGTGCTAGTTTTCCCCTTAAAGGTGCTGCCAGAAGATAAGTGCTTGGTGTAGGCGGGGGAAGTCATTAGGACTGTTTCCTGTATGGCTGCGATTTGTCTTCTCCACTTTTGGAGGTAGAAGCACCCAATTGTTTAGACCTGTACGAACCTTGGGGCTGGGATCTGCCTCTTGGGCATCTGTATCTGCCCCTTTGTGGTCTGTCTGACACTGGAAAGGACCAATTCTTTGTAGGCCAGTGTCTGCTAAATCTAGGAGGCTGTACCTGTAAGAAATCCTTAACCGTTTGCATAGATTTAGCTTTGTCCTCCATTTTCTTTAACACCTCTTCTGCTTTAACACCAAACAAGGTATCATGCTGTAATGGAGTGTCTAATAATTTTGCTTTGACATGATTAGGCAGATTTTGTTCCTTTAACCAAGCATGCCTCCTGATGACAGAACCCGTAACAGCGGCCCTGCAGGAGGCCTCCAAAGAATCAAAACCACATTGCAAAGTATGCTTTCCAACTTGTTCAGCTGCATGCAATAAATCCTGAATTTCTTTGTTTTCTGCACATTCAGAATTTATCAACATTTTCTGTTTAAGCAGTGACATAATATATTGCTGATATTTGAGCATATGAAACTGACAATTTAAAGCCCTTATAGCCAAGGTAGCAGAAGTGTAAATCTTTTTTCCCCATCTGTCCAATGCCCTAGAATCCCTGTCTGAGGGGGTAGGGTTTTTAAAAAGGAATTTATGAGAGTCAGGAACCCAGTAGTACCTGTCCGGCTTAACAGGAGCTGGAGGTCAGGGGTCAGACTGGAGTCTGAAAATACATCATCTACAATGTCTAACACGGGTGGAATAGTTAGGGGCCTGTGTTGTGGTAGCAAAAGGAAGTCTCTGAGCCTTTTCTTAGATTCTGAAAAATCTTGGCTCTCCCAGTGAAAATGCTCCCTCATGGTATGCAAGGTTTCCCCAAAAGAGTAATCCTCAGGAGGAGAGGCTGATGGGATAGATTCTTCAGCATCAAAATCCTCATAGGGAGGAAGAGAGTATTCCTGATCAGAAGAGGAATCAGATGAAATGGAAACCTGATCTGAAAATTCATATTCTGTCTCTTGCCTAGGTCTTTTATTAGGAGAGGGATGGGAACCCCTGATCAAAGTAATTAAGTCTTCGGCCATTTTGAGCATCTGTTTTTTGGGCATGGAGGCCTGTCCATAAGGCTGTTGTACTTGTTTCTTTGTCTTTAAAGGTGCTTTAGTCTTTGCCTTTGAAGCTGAAGTTGTTTTAATGTATAATTGAGTAGGTCTGAAAACACCCTCAGAACCCGATGCCTGCTCAGCGGCTCCGGACCCATCTGAGGGAATAGTCTCCGAAGGTCCAATACCTTGAACTTTCAGCAGCCTAGTAGAGTCCATGTGGGAGTCGGTAGCGACATGTGGGTCTAAAGTAGCGGGCATCAGGGGCTGCGAAGGCGCCTCACTGAGAACTAGCGACTAGCTTAGAAGAAGCCTCGTCATCGGTTTTGGACCTCGGATGCCTGTCCTTTTCTTTTTCTTTGCGTTTCTTGTGATTTCCGGTAGTCGGATAGCTATCCAACGACATCGTATAATTAAATCTTCTGCCAAAATAGTGTAATGCAAAATCATACCGACACTTAATAGTGCATTGGTTAAATCTAGCACAAAACCGACAACTAGCAATGTTGTGGTCAGTGCCTAGGCAAGGAATACAGTAAGAATGAAAGTCCTTATGAGGTATTTGCTTCCCACAAGAAATACAATTATTAACTTTTTCTGACATCGGTCTGGAGAAAGAAAAAAGTTTCCCCAACGGGGTACTTAGCTTTTAATGAAGACTTCGGATCTGAAATTCGAACATGAAAATCACAGGAGTCGGCCGACCGGCACTTGTGAACTGCTTATGTTTCTGGCACCACACGGCAAGAAAGACTGAAGAAAATGGTGTCGGCTGCATCTTTTATACCCCTGGTGGTCTGACGTCAGGAAAGAGGTGACAGCAACCAACGCCGGACCTAGACTTTGGAATTCAGGCCGACTGAGGGTAGCCTGCCAGCAGGATAACCCAAGTGTAATGACTGCAACAGTGAAACACGAAGAACATTTCCATTTTTTGGTGACGGAAAAGGATAGGAGAAGCTGACCAGTGGCTCGGTTTGGTTTATAAACAGAGATTAGATTTTGGTGGGTAGATCTTAGAGTTCTGTTTGGGGTGTATAATGTTAAGATGTTTGTTAGTTCTGGGCATATAGTTGGTTTGAAAATAAGCTTGTGAGTGGTGATGAGTTGGAGGTAGTCAAGGTAGTTTGAGAGTTCTAGCCATTGCAGCTGGTGGAGAGGTTTACAGTGGTGAGTGGAGTATTTGGAAGTGGTGGCGAACTTTTAGATTTTATTGTAACAGGATTCTAGTTTAGAGGAGATAGAGGAAGATAGGTTGGTTAGTAGGGGAGCACCATACATTAGTGAAGGTAGTAAGAAGGTAGTGGCGAGGGTCTGTCTTGTTGAAGGGGGAGAGGAAGTGGGAGTTTCTGTACAGCATGCCAAGTTTCTGATGGGTTTTCTTTATATGTAGCTGAATATGGGTATCAAATTTTAGGTGTTCATCAATAGTAACTGCAAGAAGTTTAGCAAAAGGAACAACTTCTATAGTGGAGTTGGCAAGGCTTGTAATCTTGAAAGACGTTTTGTCTAGGCAGATAAATTTTGAAGGAGAGAATAGAAGGATCTTTGATATGTTGGCATTCAAAGAGAGGTAATTTTGGAGCTTCCAGTTCTCAGTAGTTGAGAAGGCAGTTTGAGTTTTTGTTTGGAACTCAGGGAGGTTTGATGCAGAGCAAACTAAAGTTGAGTCATCTGCATATTGTACTATCTTAGGGTTAGGATTGGCTGCATGGAAATCATTAATGAAGATATGGATCCCTGGGGTACCCCCGGTTGGAGTGGGAAGGAAGGCTGAGGTGCCAGACTTCCATTTTATTGCCTGAGATCTGTCAGAGAGGTAGCTGCTGAACCAGGTAATGGTGTTTTGTGAGAGGTTAAGATTGGAAAGGTGGTGAAGAAGGTGGGTATGGGAGACTGTGTCGAAAGCCTAGGTCTTCTCTGGCAGACTACTCTAAAGAACAAGACGTTATGTACTCACCATAACGTTTGATGTATGTAGTCCATCTCGCCTCACATTCTTACCTGTGGGTTCGGAGCCGAATATCGGCTCCGACTCGGCCAAACTTTTCTAGATCGAAGTCTTTCCATTGGCTGGGCTAAGATGGTATCCCATGCTGCATTGCTCTATATCCCCAGATCTAGTTTGCTGCAAACACCAACAGTCATACTCCATGCATAACAACACCCCAGGAAAGGAAGAACAAACCAAGAGTGAAGGGAGCTCTGAAAACCAGTCCTAACCTCCAGATCCTCCAGGAAGGGGGAAGGTGGGGGGTAAGTAAGAATGTGAGGCGAGATGGACTATATACATGGAACGTTATGGTGAGTACATAACTTCTTGATGTTATGTAGTCCAATCTCGCCTACATTCTTACCCGTGGGACAGCGTCCTCAGCACCTAAATCATGGGAGGCTCAGTGGAAAATACTCCTGAGCACTGTGGAACCAAAGAAAGACCTGCCCCTAGATACCACGTCCAACTTGTAATGAGTAACAAAGGTGTGAGGAGATGCCCAAGTAGCCGCAGCACAAATATCCATAGACAATCTGGCCTGATAGGCTGAAGATGTAGATACAGATTGAGTAGAGTGAGCCTTGACCAGGAACGGTAGATCTTTACCCCCTGAAGAATAAATGAAAGAGATGCAACTGGATATCCACCTGGCCAGAGTGATTTTGGAGACAGGAGACCCAATTCTGTTTTCCAAAAAGGAAACAAACAACTGATCAGATTTTCTGAGATCTTTGGTTCTGTGCAGATAAAAATGTAATTGTCTGTGTACATCCAATTGATGAAATTTAAATTCTGCCTTGTTTGAAAACTGGGGGAAAAACACTGACAACTCAATAGATTGATTAAGATTAGTGATAGATGCCACTTTGGGAAGAAAGGAAGGGTTGAGTCTGAGAGAAACCCTGTCCTTATGAAAAATCAAGTATGGGGGTTTTATAGAAAGAGCTTGAATCTCTGAAACACGTCTGGCTGATGTGATGGCTACTAAAAAGACAGTCTTCCAGGTCAAGAATTTTAAATCACAAGTAGCTGCAGGTTCAAAGGGTGGTGAAGTAAGGGCCTGTAGAACAAAGTTTAAATCCCAAGGCATGATAGGAGTGCCCTTCAGGAAAGCCTTACAGAGTCTGTGAGCTATCAGGCTAGGCTCATTAGGAACATGAAAGTTAGAAATTGCCGCCAACTGGACCTTTATGGTGGTGGATGCTGAGCCCTGACAAAAAAGCATAGACAAGAACTCCAAAACAGAAGCAATTGGAGCTGTGTAAGTGTCAATCCCTCAGGTATGAGCCCAGATTGAAAATCTCTTCTATTTGCTGGAATAAATCTTCCTAGTAGAGGGCTTATGAGAGGAAGATAAAATATGAACTACCTCCGGTGAAAAATGATGAAGCCTAACTAATGATGGAAGTGGAGTAGCCAGGCTGTCAACCGGAGGGTCCGCAGAGAGGGATGGAGCTGCCCTGACATGTGTCAGTAAATCCGGTTGTGGATCCAGAATCCAAAGTGTGTCCATGATGTAGGGATGGAGAAAAGGGAACCAAACCTGATGAGGCCAGTGTGGGGCAATATCATTCTGCTTCCCAAGGATTGTGCTTTCTGAATCACTTTTGACAGCAAGGGAACCGGAGGAAAGGCATATAGCAGACCGGAGAGCAAATTATGGGCTAGAGCATCCCTGGGTGACTACCCCTGAGGGGGGATCAACGTGAAGTAGCTGTTGCATTTGGCATTGAGGGGGCTGGCAAAAAGGTCGCAGCAAGGCTGACCCCATCTGCGGAAGATCTGTTCCGCAACTAGACGGTTCAGGGACCACTTGTAAGGCATCAGAATAGTTCTACTTAGCCTGTCTGCGATCATGTTGGACTTCCCCAAAATGTGCATTGCCACCAGAAAACATTGGGAAGACACTGCCCACTGCCACACTCGCATGGCCTCTCTGCACAAGGGATATGACTTGGTTCCTCCCTGCTTGTTCAGATACCACACCACTGACATATTGTCTGAGTGGATTGCAATAGTCCCGAGAGGGAGAAAGCTCTGAAGTGCCTGCAACGCAAGTAGCACAGCTCTCATCTCCAGGACATTGATATGCAAATGTATCTTGTGCTCCTGCCACGTGCCTTGGACTGTCCTGCCTAGATAATGCCCCCCCACCCCTTCTGGGAGGCGTCCGTGGTCACTGTGGCAATCGGGGGCAACGGAGCGATGGGTTTCCCCGTGTCCAGATTGTTGGTGCAAAGCCACCGAGATTCTGATTGCACCTGTCCTTGAGTAAAATAGGGTGAGAAAGTGGACGCCTTTGGAGAGACCACTGAGCAAAGAGGAGCCATTGAAGGATCCTCATGTGTAATCTTGCTAGAGGGACTAACATAATTGTTGCAGCCATAGTCCCCAGGAGTTGTTGAACCCATCTTGCCTTCGCTCTTCTCAGAGGGAGCAGGGCATGAACTTGTTACTGTAAGTCTCCGATTCTTTTCTGTGGTAGAAATGCCCGCATTTGAATGGTATCTAGTTCTGCACCTATAAAAATGACATGCTGTGAGGGCAACAAGGCAGATTTTTCCCAGTTCAATGTTATGCCCAACTGTTGACAGAGAGTGATGGTGGCATCCCTGGTCTGAATTAGTAGATGCCTGGTGGTGGCAGTGAGGAGCCAGTTGTCCAGATAAGGAAACACTTGGAATCCTTGACGTCTCAGGTGAGCCGT